>NC_088412.1:21069161-21369161 GCF_034236695.1 Oncorhynchus nerka
AGAGGGAGGGAGAGAGGGAGGAGAGGAGAGGAGAGGGAGAGAGAGGGGGAGAGAGCGAGAGGGAGAGAACGAGAGGGAGAGAGCGAGGGAGAGAGGGAGGGAGGGAGGGAGAGAGGGAGGGAGAGAGGGAGAGAGAGGGAGAGGAGAGGAGAGGGAGGGAGAGAGGGAGAGAGAGGGAGGGAGAGAGGGAGGGAGAGAGCGAGAGGGAGAGAGGGAGGGAGAGAGCGAGAGGGAGAGAGGGAGGGAGAGAGGGAGGGAGAGAGCGAGAGGGAGAGAGGGAGGGAGAGAGGGAGGGAGAGAGCGAGAGGGAGAGAGGGAGGGAGAGAGGGGGAGAGAGGGAGGGAGAGAGCGAGAGGGAGAGAGGGAGGGAGAGAGCGAGAGGGAGAGAGCGAGGGAGAGAGGGAGGAGAGAGGGAGGAGAGAGCGAGAGGGAGAGAGGGAGAGGAGAGAGGGAGGGAGAGAGGAGGGAGAGAGCGAGAGGGAGAGAGGGAGGAGCGAGGGAGGGAGAGAGGGAGGGAGAGAGCGAGAGGGAGAGAGGGAGGGAGAGAGCGAGAGGGAGAGAGGGAGGGAGAGAGGGAGGGAGAGAGGGAGAGGGAGAGAGAGGGAGAGAGGAGGGAGAGAGCGAGAGGGAGAGAGGGAGAGAGGGAGGGAGAGAGAGAGGGAGAGGGGAGAGAGCGAGAGGGAGAGAGCGAGATGGAGAGAGGGAGGGAGAGAGCGAGAGGGAGAGAGCGAGAGGGAGAGAGGGAGGGAGAGAGGGAGGGAGAGAGCAAGAGGGAGAGAGCGAGAGGGAGAGAGGGAGGGAGAGAGGGAGGGAGAGAGCGAGAGGGAGAGAGCGAGAGGGAGAGAGGGAGGGAGAGGGAGAGAGGAGAGAGGGAGAGAGGGAGAGGGAGAGAGGGAGAGGGAGGGAGAGAGGGAGGGAGAGAGGGAGAGGGAGAGAGCGAGAGGGAGAGAGGGAGGGAGAGGGAGAGGGAGAGAGGGAGGGAGAGAGGGAGAGAGGGAGGGAGAGAGGGAGAGAGGGAGGGAGAGAGGGAGAGAGGGAGGGAGAGAGGGAGGGAAAAGAAGAGAAAAGCATGGTTAACAGAAGGTCCATAGTGTCATCCTGACCTGGACAGTAAATCAACATCTCATCATGTCACTAACTTTCACCAGTCTCATTTAAATTACAGGTTGTAATGCAGCAAAATAGGGAAAACGTCAAGGGGGATGAATACTTTTGCAAGGCACTGTATGTTGATATGCTTCAGTTTGCTGCCATATGACTGTTTTCACACTTGTCTCCAGCGATCATAAGGTAAAATAATTCAAACAATTGTCATTTATATTTACAATTCCCAAATCCAAACGTCTTACTCATTTAGCTAGCTCTTATCAATAGCTCTTATTAACTTGTAAATTACAGTGCATGGAGAATGGTGTTATTTCTATCGGAACAAAGAAAGTCGTTTCTGTTTCACTTGGAACCGACAGTTCGTTGGACCTTATTCATTGTTTCATCGTGCATAAAAGTGGTGGAATTACGAGGGAATTAAGTTAAGGTCAGAATACGGCCTATCTGTAGACACACCTCTGCCCCACCTTCCTTTCTGTTATCTCCACCCCAAAATAATAGCTGGCTGAAACATTTATTACTTCATGCCTAAGTTCAAGGTCAGAGTACTCTCTTTAAGGAATACCTAGGATAGGATAAAGTAATCCTTCTCACCCCCCCCCCTTAAAAGATTTAGATGCACTATTGTAAAGTGGCTGTTCCACTGGATGTCATAAGGTGAACGCACCAATTTGTAAGTCGCTCTGGATAAGAGCGTCTGCTAAATGACTTAAATGTAAATGTTAAATGAGTACGCATAGAGAGAAAAGTACATCAAAATTGAATTAAGTTCCATTTACGCGTGCATTACTTGGGTAAGAGATAGGAACGAACGCCTTATAGACTAGATGCAGGACAACCTGTCCTGTAATGTTCCACTATCTATCTAGCCTCCAATGTATCATTTCGCCTACTGCCAGGGCATGTTGCTGACCCATCAGCAGTGCATTATATGGGGGATGAGAACTGTTAGTCAGGCGGAGAGAGAGGGGATGATGACACAACCATCGGCCATGTTCTTCTTATTGTCAGTGTATTTTCTCACACTACAGGGGCTCCAGGGGTGAAGGCCTAGTCAACTCTCTGCACCCATGAGTGAGCACCTCCACAGGCCCACACCATCTCCTCTCCTCTCCTCCCACCCATCCCCTCTCCTCTCCTCCCACCCATCCCCTCTCCTCCCACCCATCCCCTCTCCCTCTCCTCCCACCCATCCCCTCTCCTCCTCTCTCCTCCCACCCATCCCCTCTCCCTCTCCTCTCCTCCCACCCATCCCCTCTCCTCTCCTCCCACCCATTCCCTCTCCTCTCCTCCCACCCATCCCCTCTCTCCCACCCATCCCCTCTCCTCTCATCTCCTCCCACCCATCCCCTCTCCTCTCCTCCCACCCTCCCCTCCTCCCACCCATCCCCTCTCCTCTCCTCCCACCCATCCCCTCTCTCCTCCCACCCATCCCCTCCTCTCCTCTCCTCCCACCCATCCCCTCTCCTCTCCTCCCACCCATTCCCTCTCCTCTCCTCCCACCCATCCCCTCTCCTCTCCTCTCCTCTCCTCCCACCCATCCCCTCTCCTCTCCTCCCACCCATTCCCTCTCCTCTCCGCCCACCCATCCCCTCTCCTCCCACCCATCCCCTCTCCTCTCATCTCCTCCCACCCATCCCCTCTCCTCTCCTCTCCTCCCACCCTCCCTCCTCCCACCCATCCCCTCTCCTCTCCTCCCACCCATCCCCGCTCCTCCCACCCTCCCCTCCTCTCCTCCCACCCATCCCATCCCCTCTCCTCTCCTCCCACCCATCCCCTCTCCTCTCCTCCCACCCTCTCCTCTCCTCCCACCCTCCCCTCTCCTCTCCCTCTCCTCCCACCCTCCCTCTCCTCTCCTCCCACCCATCCCATCCCCTCCCTCTCCTCCCACCCATCCCCTCTCCTCTCCTCCCACCCATCCCCTCTCCTCTCCTCCCACCCATCCCCTCTCCTCTCCTCCCACCCCCTCTCATCTCCTCCCACCCTCCCCTCCCTTTCAGAGAATAATCCTGTGGTAGAAACATGTTGATGTTGATTGATGGCAACCCTCCCTGATTGTGACTGCTCCGCTGGGCAGGGCAGGCAGCACGGGAACCGGGCCAGCAGACCTGGGGGTTGGTTCTGATTGGCCGACGGAGCCGTGACCCAGGACGACCCTTCCGGCGATCCGTGGTGGGGGTCTGTTTGAGAGCCCAGTGTGGGCACTCGTTACCTCTGACCCCTGCCCCTCGTGCCACCCTCCCCCATGATTCACTGGGGTAATTACCTGGCTTACATAATGGGGTGCCCTCTCTGTCCATCACTCATTCGGTCTTTGTTCAATAGGCCAGCAGGCCTCAGATCACACTAATTAGCACCCATTGTCCCAATGCCCTGCTCTGCTATCCGCTGGGTCCACTAGGCTAGGCCTCTGAGCTGTTAACATGGGGAGGGGGTTGCTAATCACTGTCTTAGCAGAGTTAGATAGAGGACAATTAAGTTATTAAGTAGCAGATTTTATGTAAAAAAAAAAAGAATGACTATATTTGAACATAAAAGCTAAAAAAACACCCTGATAGTGTGTTAATGTCTGAATTGAGGTCTTTAACAAACATTTAGGAGCCATTTACGCCTTTCCTACGCACTTATCAGTACTTGGTATTCAGACTTACCTGATTCAGTTGCGTAATGCGCTCTGCAGGTGTGGCTACCTTGCACGCACTGAATAAATTGCATTAAACTGCTGAAACCCCTCCCACTTACTGGCCAACAGATTTTCTTGTGGAGTTTTCATTCAATGGGGTTTTCAGTCCATTTATCTTAAGACATCCCTTTAAATACGGTGTACATTTTAGTTTGAATTTTGTCAACAGACTCACTAGAATACAGTGCCTTGCAAAAGTATTCATCCCCCTTGACGTTTTTCCTATTTTGTTGCATTACAACCTGAAATTTAAATGGATTTTTAATTTGGATTCCATGTAATGGACATACACAAAATAGTCCAAATTGGTGAAGTGAAATTTAAAAAAGAACTTGTTTCCCAAAAAATTTTTTTTTTTAAATGGAAAAGTGGTGCGTGCATATGTGTTTGCTATGAAGCCCCTAAATAAGATCTGGTGCAAACAATTACCTTCAGAAGTCACATAATTAGTTAAATAAAGTCCATCTGTGTGCAATCTAAGTGTCACATGATCTCAGTGTATATACACCTGTTCTGAAAGGCCCCAGAGTCTGCAACACCACCAAGCAAGGGGCACCACCAAGCAAGCGGCACCACCAAGCAAGCGGCACCATGAAGACCAAGGAGCTCTCCAAATAGGTCAGGGACAAGTTGTGGAGAAGTACAGATCAGGGTTGGGTTATAAAAAAATATCCAAAACTTTGAACATCCCACGGAGCACTATTAATTCCAATTATAAAAAATGGAAAGAATATGGCACCACAACAAACCTGCCAAGATAGGGCCATCTACCAAAACTCACAGACCAGGCAAGGAGGGCATTAATCAGAGAGGCAACAAAGGGACCAAAGATAACCCTGAAGGAGCTGCAAAGCTCCACAGCCGAGATTAGAGTATCTGTCCATAGGACCACTTTAAGCTATACACTCCACAGAGATGGGTTGTATGGAAGAGTGGCCAGAAAAAAAGCCATTGTTTAAAGAAAAAAGGCATGTGGGAGACTCCCCAAACATATGGAAGAAGGTACTCTGATCAGATGAGACAAAAATTTAGCTTTTTGGCCATCAAGGAAAACGCTATGTATGGTGCAAACCCAACACCTCTCATCACCCCGAGAACAACATTCCCACAGTGAAGGATGGTGGTGGCAGCATCATGCTGTGGGGATGTTTTTCATCGGCAGGGACTGGGAAACTGGTCAGAATTGAAGAAATGATGGATGGCACTAAATACAGGGAAATTTTTGAGGGAAACCTGTTTCAGTCTTCAAGAGATTTGAGACTGGGACAGAGGTTCACCTTCCAGCAGGACAATGACCCTAAGCATACTACTAAATCAACACTCAAGTGGTTTAATGGGAAACATTTAAATATCTTGGAATGGCCTAGTCAAATCCCAGACCTCAATCCAATTGAGAATCTGTAGTATGACTTAAAGATTGCTGTACACCAGCGGAACCCGTCCAACTTGAAGGAGCTGGAGCAGTTTTGCCTTGAAGAATGGGCAAAAAATCCCAGTGGCAAGATGTGCCAAGCTTATAGAGACATGCCCCAGCTGTAATTGCTGCTAAAGGTGGCTCTACAAAATATTGACTTTGGGGGGGTGAATAGTTCTGAACGCTCAAGTTTTCTGTTTTTTGTGTTATTTCTTGTTTGTTTCACAATAAAACATATTTTGCATCTTCAAAGTGGTAAGCATGTTGTGTAAATCAAATGATACAACCCCCCCAAAAATCTATTTTAATTGCAGGTTGTAAGGCAACAAAATAGGAAAAATGCCAAGGGGGTGAATACTTTCGTCAGCCACTATGGAGAGAACGTTGAGAATATTAGGAATCAACGAAAGAAACCATCTAAATAGATCCATATTTGTCTCTGTTTCAGAACCAATTTGTAGATAAAAAATACTCTGATCTTGTAGATTATTTAGGGTTAGGAAAGTGTTTATTAATCATAAAAAAACAGGTTTGAAGAGCATTTACACTAGACAGAAAGAAAACGGTGATTTGAATCATTCTGAAAACTGCCACATTCAGTTCTTCAACCCATGTTAATGTTGGAAGATGAGTGTATATAGAATTATAATAGACAGAATAATGTACAACAGTAGGCTATACTATTGATCGCACTAAGCATGAAACTGTGTGATGAAATGGTCAAGTATTGCGCCGTGCGTCGGGTTCAAACTATTACGGCTTGGTCTGCTCCATAATGATTTAATTAGTTTATGTAGCACATGGAGATGTGTGAAGCTTACGCCTCAGCCCAAAATGTCGCCACTTGCACCAGCGAATAACTAGCTTTTCAGGTGGCGTCGACTGGTAAGACGCTTCAGGAGGGCGGTCACGTGTGCTAGCAAGGCAGAGATCCCCAGTTTGTGTCAGGTATGGGCCGAATCGGGAGGAAGAGGTACTCAAGGCAGAGATCCCCAGTTTGTGTCAGGTATGGGCCGAATCGGGAGGAAGAGGTACTCAAGGCAGAGATCCCCAGTTTGTGTCAGGTATGGGGCGAATCGGGAGGAAGAGGTACTCAAGGCAGAGATCCCCAGTTTGTGTCCCCGGGAGGAAGAGGTACTCAAGGCAGAGATCCCAGTTTGTGTCAGGTATGGGCCGAATCGGGAGGAAGAGGTACTCAAGGCAGAGATCCCCAGTTTGTGTCAGGTATGGGCCGAATCGGGAGGAAGAGGTACTCAAGGCAGAGATCCCCAGTTTGTGTCAGGTATGGGCCGAATCGGGAGGAAGAGGTACTCAAGGCAGAGATCCCCAGTTTGTGTCAGGTATGGGCCGAATCGGAGGAAGAGGTACTCAAGGCAGAGATCCCCAGTTTGTGTCAGGTATGGGCCGAATCGGGAGGAAGAGGTACTCAAGGCAGAGATCCCCAGTTTGTGTCAGGTATGGGCCGAATCGGGAGGAAGAGGTACTCAAGGCAGAGATCCCCATTTTGTGTCAGGTATGGGCCGAATCGGGAGGAAGAGGTACTCAAAAAAGCAAGCAGTGTGACGTCCTTTACACCTACATCTTCAAAAAAATATGATCAACTGTTACTAATAATCCTCAGCAACAACCACACGGCCATGACAGCGTTTAGAGAGAAAGCAAATGAAGGTAAACTAAACAATATAATTAAATGGAAAGACAATTTAGGCAATACCAACTATAGGAACTAACAGTAAATTGTCAGTTGAATATGTGTGGTTATTAGGTCTACTGACAGTCGATACTGATAGTGGCTAATAAACGTCCTCTCAATGTCAACTGCGTTTACTTTCAGCAAACTTAACATGTGTAAATATAGGTATGCACATAACAAGATTCAACAACTGAGACATAAAGTGAACAAGTTACACAGACATGTGACTAACATAAATTGAATAATGTGTCCCTGAACAAAGGGGGGGTCAAAATCAAAAGTAACCACCAGCTGCATTAAGTACTGTGAGATGCCTAAGACAGCGCCTCCTTGCAGCATGCGTAAGGCACGTTCACGCAGATGAGCAGGGACTCGCCACTGCGAGGACAATCAGCTGTCCGTCCTGTCTCCCTGTAGCGCTGTCTTAGGCATCTTACAATACGGATATTGCAATTTATTGCCCTGGCCACATCTGCAGTCCTCATGCCTCCTTGCAGCATGCCTAAGGCACGTTCACGCAGATGAGCAGGGACCCCGGGCATCTTTAAAAAAAAATATGCTTTCAGTCAGTAGAAAGGCCTCTTTAGTGTCCTAAGTTTTAATAACTGTGACCTTAATTGCCTACCGTCTGTAAGCCCCACTCTTCCACCAAGGCACCTGCAAGTTCCTAGACATTTCTGGGGGGAAGGCCCTAGCCCTCACCCTCCTATCCAACAGGTCCCAGACGTGCTCAATGGGATTGAGATCCGGGCTCTTCGCTGGCCATGGCAGAACACTGACATTCCTGTCTTGCAGGAAATCACGCACAGAACAAGCAGTATGGCTGGTGGCATTGTCATGCTGAAGGGTCATGTCAGGATGAGCCTGCAGGAAGGGTACCACATCAGGGAGGAGGATGTCTTCCCTGTAACGCACAGCATTGAGATTGCCTGCAATGACAACAAGCTCAGCTTGATGATGCTGTGACACACCGCCCCAGACCATGACGGACCTTCCACCTCCAAATAAATACCGCTCCAGAATACAGGCCTCGGTGTAACGCTCAGTCCTTCGACGATAAAAGCGAAACCGACCATCACCCCTGGTGAGACAAAACCGCAACTCATCAGTGAAGAGCACTTTTTGCCAGTCCTTTCTGGTCCAGCGACGGTGGGTTTGTGCCCATAAGCGACGTTGTTGCCGGTGATGTCTGGTGAGGACCTGCCTTACAACAGGCCTACAAGCCCTCAGTCCAGCCTCTCTCAGCCTATTGCAGACAGTCTGAGCACTGATGGATGGATTGTACGTTCCTGGTGTAATTCGGGCAGTTGTTGTTGCCATCCTGTACTTGTCCCGCAGGTGTGATGTTCGGATGCACTGATCCTCTGCAGGTGTTGTTACACATTGGCTGCCATTGTGAGGACGATCAGCTGTCTGTCCTGTCTCCCTGTAGCGCTGTCTTAGGCTTCTCACAGTACGGACATGGCAATTTATTGCCCTGGCCACATCTGCAGTCCTCATGCCTCCTTGCAGCATGCCTAAGGCACGTTCACGCAGATGAGCAGGGACCCTGGGCATCTTTCTTTTGGTGCTTTCAGAGTCAGTAGAAAGGCCTCTTTAGTGTCCTAAGTTTTAATAACTGTGACCTTAATTGCCTACCGTCTGTTAGCTGTTAGTATCTTAACGACCATTCCACAGGTGCATGTTCATTAATTGTTCATGGTTCATTGAACAAGCACTGGAAACAGTGTTTAAACCCTTTACAATGAAGATTTGGGAAGTTATTTGGATAATTCTGACAAATTATCTTTGAAAGACATGGTCCTTAAAAAGGGTGTTTCTTTTTTTGCTGAGTTTATTTAACATGATAAAAATAGGAAACTGAGTAAGTTGGGGTAACCTATAATAAAGACATTCGAGAGTGCCCATCCTTGCAAGTTAAAAGGACTTACAATTTTAATTTCGGCATAATGGCACAGCATTTCATAAACCTTACTGTGGGAAAGTTGACATGTTGATATGCTTCAGTTTTCTGCCCTATGCCTAGTTTCACATTTGTCTCCAGTGATAAGGTAAAATAGATATAAACAAGTGTCATATATATTTACAATTCCCTTATCCAAACAGATTACTCATTTACCTCTTATCATGTTGTAAATGACAGTGCATGGAGAATGGTGTTATTTATATGGGGAAAAATTAAGTAGACGCTTTTTCCACTTACATGCTTAAGTTCAAGTTCAGAATACGTGTAGAGAGAAAAGTGCATTAAAAAATGAGTGCTTAACTCGGGTCAGAATTCCCCCATTAGTGTTTTGTCTTATATTTTACATGGAGGGATAGTGACAGCACTCATAATGCAGTGCTTTTTCCATTCAAACCAGAAAATGAGTGGGAGGAAGGGTACCCCCTCTAAAATCTATCCTTTCTCAAAGTCCTGTCTTCTCTAAACCAGAGGGGGGTCCTTATCCCTGTCATGCCAGGCTCGTTTGACAGCCTATAAGTGTGCTGGGGGCAAATAGCATTACACAATACACTACACAAATAGATGACGTGAATACCATTTAAACTGAATGAACCAAATTGACTTTCAGGAAGACCTCTCTGGAAAATGTTCATTTAAAATCCAGTTATGAGGTTTTGAATTGTGCTGGAAGTGACAAGCAAATGTGCTGTAAATGCTCACAGGCCTGCTGATCGATGCAGAATGGATGCAGAGCAAGAAAATCTCAACGTTGCACATCTGGTTCAGCTTTGTTCCACACAAGCAGTTATCTGTTGACACGGGTGTTGCCGGATACACATACTGTATGGGCCTATACATTTACAACACTTTCTGGGCAGGGGCCAGCCCACAACAGTAACCACTGGTTAAAGAGAAACACCAGAAATCAGGCAACCTCTGCAAAAAAATCGACCAGCAATGGTTGGTAGCAGACAGAGGGGCAGGCTGCACTTAGCGCATAGAAGGGAGCAGCACCCCAACTCCTTATTGGCCAGTTTATAAGAGGGAGCAGAACCCCAACTCCTTAAAGGCCAGTTTATAAGAGGGAACAGCACCCCAACTCCTTATAGGCTAGTATGTAAAAGGGAGCAGCACCCCAACTCCTTATAGGCTAGTATGTAAAAGGGAGCAGCACCCCAACTCCTTATAGGCTAGTATGTAAAAGGGAGGCGCAGCACCCCAACTCCGTATAGGCTAGTATGTAAAAGGGAGCAGCACCCCAACTCCTTATAGGCTAGTATGTAAAAGGGAGCAGCACCCCAACTCCTTATAGGCTAGTATGTAAAAGGGAGCAGCACCCCAACTCCTTATAGGCTAGTATGTAAAAGGGAGCAGCACTCCAACTCCTTATAGGCTAGTTTATAGGAGGGAGCAGCACCCCAACTCCTTATAGGCTAGTTTATAGGAGGGAGCAGCACCCCAACTCCTTATAGGCTAGTTTATAGGAGTGTTCTCCTAATCAGCCTTTCAGACACATACAAACTAAGTTGAACCATAGCAACCACAACACTCACTGAAGACCGGCAAATTGCCATGACAAATAGCACCGTTTGATTGTTTGTTGGGTCAATAAAGATTGACAGACTTTGAACCCAATCGAAGCAGTGTCATAAGTCAGCCTGTTTAAGTAGTGTTGTTAGATCAACAGTTCTGATGACGTGGGATATAAAAACAGACACTAGATCTGATTTACCGCATCTATGTGCTTTAGGTTCAACTGCCCTTTGAGATGGAGGTTCATTTGTGGGTCAAACTGGTGATGGAAATTGTAAGGTAACCCACCTCCATCAACATCCTCTGTAAATCACACTTCCCCTCTCAAACTGAGATGTGGGGTCGAACCAAAAGAGCAGATATGCAACACACAATATGAGTGAAGCCTTTGACTTTTGGAGGGTTGTCTAGTGCAGGGTTTCCTACATTTTTCACTCAGGTCCCCCTTCCAATATTGGGGAAAATATCGTGCCCCCATTGCTCGTGCGCGCAACGTCTTTTTCTATGGGCACAAGCACTGTTCATGACACAAACTGTTCATGACACAAACTGTTCATGACACAAACTGTTCACACCCCTCTTGTTGGCAGAGGTTTCTTGCAATTCTATACATTTTGCAATGTCTAATGCTAATGTGTATTCATGTGATATTTGAGTGACTCAAACATTAAAACAAAATCTATGGGTTAAAAAACCTATCGAAAAAACGCTAGCTGACATGGGTTAGTTGATCTGGACATTTCTGACAAGTTATAAATAGCTCTCTAAGGTCTGCAATGACTGACATGACAAGAGGAACTGATGATGCACTACCCAATTTAGAAATTGCACCTTGTGCATTCTACTATCACTACTTTCAAGAGTATGTTGAAAGCCGGACTGAGTTCCTAAAAACATATATAAAATAATAATAATAATTACAGTTTGGGAACAGTTTGGGAACCACTGGTCTAGTGGGACAGATATACTATATGCGGAGGAGGCTTTAGCTTGAGCTAAGGGCCTCTCCCCCCTGTCCATATCTATGGAGTCTGGCTCAGGGTTAGTGGGGTGGGGTTAGCCTCCTCTCTCTCTCCCCCTCTCCTCCCTGTGCATATCTGTGGAGTCTGGCTCAGGGTTAGTGGGGTGGGGTTAGCCTCCTCTCTCTCTCCCTCTCTCTCGCCCTCTCTCCCTGTCCATAACTGTGGAGTCAGACTCAAGGTTAGCAGGGTAGAGTTAGTCTCCTCTCTCTCCCTCTCTCTCGCCCTCTCTCCCTGTCCATAACTGTGGAGTCAGACTCAAGGTTAGCAGGGTAAAGTTAGCCTCCTCTCTCTCTCCCTCTCTCTCGCCCTCTTTCCCTGTCCATAACTGTGGAGTCAGACTCAAGGTTAGCAGGGTAGAGTTAGTCTCCTCTCTCTCCCTCTCTCTCGCCCTCTCTCCCTGTCCATAACTGTGGAGTCAGACTCAAGGTTAGCAGGGTAGAGTTAGTCTCCTCTCTCTCCCTCTCTCTCGCCCTCTCTCCCTGTCCATAACTGTGGAGTCAGACTCAAGGTTAGCAGGGTAGAGTTAGTCTCCTCTCTCTCTCCCTCTCTCTCGCCCTCTCTCCCTGTCCATAACTGTGGAGTCAGACTCAAGGTTAGCAGGGTAGAGTTAGTCTCCTCTCTCTCCCTCTACTGCCCCCAGCCTCAGTCTGGCTCCCAGCTGGAGATCTCTCTAAGTACCAGCATATGTCTGGCCCTGAGATCAAGACCAGGGAAGACATAAGAAGAGGCCTCTCATGTGGGAGAGAGAGGCAAACCTCACGGACACCCCCCTGACACACACACACACACACACACACACATACACACGTGAACGTGCACACACATACACTCTATGAAAGACATCCAGAAACGCACATGTGCAGCCACACACAGACACACACAGAATGGATCCACTCTCTGACTGGGCTCAGACAAAGAAGAAAAGATAAGTAACATCCAAAAGCTGAGGTCCAATCTTATTATGACATCCGCTTGTCATAACATGACAGTCCTACAGCGGGACGAGGCAAGAGAGAGTGAATTGGTGTGTGTGTGTGTGTGTGTGTGTGTGTGTGTGTGTGTGTGTGTGTGTGTGTGTGTGTGTGTGTGTGTGTGTGTGTGTGTGTGTGTGGAGAGAGACCCACCTTCATTAATAGAGATGATGTGGGGGTGTTTTAGGGATGACATGATCTCTATCTCCCTGCGGATGTGAACCATATCCTGATCATCCTTGATCTTCTCCTTCCGGATGGACTTGATAGCCACCTGAGGACAGACACGTGTTCTGGTCAGTTAAAATGGACTAACAATCACATGGATACAAGTATGACAAGATGACTAGTGGGGTAAGTCAATCAAAAGCAGCAATACCTCCAAACTGATTGTGATGATGAACCAACTCAGGTGAGTCAACACACCCACACAGCAAATCACAGACAACGAATCACAGTGATCGCATATCAGCAAACACATTTGGACAGCCAGGGAATGAAGAACACTCAGTTGACCATTGCAAAATGTCTTACATAACCTAATCTAAATGAATACTCTCTGAACCTCCTCAACCACATAACCCTCCTCCCCAGAGCCCTATAGTGACCTGCCCACTGTGACCTCTGACCTCTACTCTCCCATTTATCCAGTCCACACAGACAGGAGGGGGTCAATTGACTGAGAGACACCGAGACTCAGTCATCACAGTCATCACAGGATCTTGCCGTGTAATTTACTGTCTCTTTAGAGGAGAAAATGAAGGTGCTCTCTGAGGAAAAACAACTTGGCACGTGGTGCAGTAATGGAGGACTCCTTTGTAGTGTGTTCACCCTGGTATTAACAGACAGCTTGGTCTCTCAAGTCTGTGATGTGTGTGGTGTGTGTGTGTGTGTGTGTGTGTGTGTGTGTGTGTGTGTGTGTGTGTGGAGTGGGGCAGGGCAGGGGCAACTCCCCCTATCCTGACCCCAGTCTTATGGATATATCAGGTAGCACATCAAGAAGAATAGGGGGTTTCTGTGCTGTGGGTTTCCATGGCAACTGCAACTCCTGGCAGTGTATGTGTGTGTCCCAGCAGGGGAAGTGGATTGATGGGCGAGCTGAACCTTCTTAATTTGTCCATGAAGACACTACGAGTGTTTCTGGCAAACAGATGGTGTTGATTTATACCATACCTCTCACAAACACTTACACACATCGTACAGTGTGTAGGCCTACATCTACATCAGAGAGCTAATAATATTAATATCATCATATAATATAAACTCCACTAGGGCTGACCCCATTTAGTCCACAGGTCAAATTTAGTGGACTAATCCATGGTGGAGGCCACGGGGATAACACAACAGTATCACCAATAGTACATCTACCGGTAATTACCATAATTTCTAATCTACATTGTTTGTTTACCGTAATTTGCGTTAATGCATTCAATCTATTGTTATTACAGTCTTACTGTTGTCATTGTCGAAGTGGACATCTTGTTTGCAGAGCGCACAACCCGGGCTGCACTTGTGAGAAAAAAGTGATGGTTTATTTCATTCCAATTAAGAATTGTTCAGTAAGGATGTGCAACTGATTACGCCTAGAAGTAGGCCTAGGCTACCTGGCCTGCGCGTAATTGTAGGCTTATAATTGTGCCCATTTGGGGATCTGATAGTATTTTTGATTGTCCTAACTCAACACCACTAATGAGCGGTGGAGATTCTCAAAGTCATTTTTTCTTCACCTCAAACAGCAAGTAAACAAAGTCTGTTTTTACATCATTTCAGAATGACAATAGTTCCTCAATGTAGCCTATTTGAAATATATTTCCAGCTCTCTCCCTTTCGATAACCACTCAGCATGAAAGGGGAAAAAAATGTCATGCTCTGATCTGGTGGAAACGACATAAAATAGGTCTACCTGATTACTTCGTATGTCTGTCCGGAGCTGTCCGGAGCTCACTGGCACAGGAAAATTTGAGGGCCCAGAATACTTTATACAATGTTGCAAGTTTCAGTCTGGACCAAGTTGATAGTTCATACAATGTTTCAAGTTCCTTGCAGACAAGCCATACGTAGCCAATGTGATATTTTCTAACTGCAGGCTGCAATGTACCTATTTGTTGGCTTTATGTAGGCTATTTTTACATTGTTGGCAATGGCAATAGAAGTTACTTTTAGATTTGTATCATTTTCATTTAGGTTTAGATAAATTTGAACTCCAAATGGAAAAGGTTGCCGACCACTATTACTGACAACTTCGGGAGCGTAATGGCAGAATCTGCAAAGGCCAGCAGCAGCAGGAGGAAGAGTTTAGAGAATAAGTTTCTTTCTTCTGGTCTCTTGAGTCATTTGTGTGTCTTAATTATTTAATCACATTGTGCTCAAAGCATCAGACAAGCTCAGTAGCCTACATATAGTTGATTTTATTAAAACACATAAGGTGTGTCTATATATGGAAAAATTAACGTTTTAACATTTCAACCAGTGGATTGGTCGAAAGAACATACGACTCTTGGTCGACCAATATTTGTTTTAGTCGCAGACAGCCCTAGAATTCACTAATACGAAACATTCAGGTTTGAGCCCCATGGATTATTCTTACTACTGTATATTTGTACTGTATATTAATTTAGACTGCCTCTGTTAGCTAGGGAGGACAAAAACTTTCCTTACTAAGAGAAAGGTCCATTACAGTGAAGGCCAGGTCTACTCCAGGGCAAGGCAGGAGTAGAAACCACATACAGTCACTATTCCAAGCTAATTACGGTGTACCTTAATAAAAATAACCCAGGCCGGAAAAAGTCCTCATCCAGAGCATGACTTGATTACATAGAATGAAAAAAGAAATACGTATTAACAAGTAAAGGCCCTGTTTAGTTTTCACATGCCGAGTGGTCATCTTTAGTCTGTTAATTTTTCACCGGTCTTTATTGTAAGTGTTGTACCTCCATTGTTTTGTGTTTTCCATTACCTCATGGGGTCATCAACAGCAATAGTACTGTATTCACGTCACGCCAAATCCTAAACTAGTAGGACTGTAAGCCCACAGTCTGTCTCCATGTGAAGCAGCACACTGTCTGCACTGCAGGTCACTTTTTTCACATTTGCATTCTAAAAGTAAGAGGGCGTGGTTTAAGTTCCTATAAAAATGCAGTACAGGAGAAGGTAGTCTACCTGGAGATGGTACGGTATCAATTCACAAAGGTCTGACATGACCCTAAAGCACGTGTCAAACTCATTCCACGGCGTGCTGAGTGTCTGCGGTTTTGTACTTGTACTTGATTGATGTAATAAGGTCACTGATTAGTAAGGAACTCCCCTCACCTGGTTGTCTAGGTCATAATTGACCCGCAAACACTCGGCCCTCCATGGAATGAGTTGGACACACCTGCCCTAAAGTCATGGGTACAGTGGTGTGTGTGGGGGGTTTCATTTCTACAGAGATATGTGGATGGGATGCACTTTCTCATGGCAGATAGTACAGTAGAGTACAGTATCAACAGACCCTGCTCTTTGACCCTCAAATTAGACTGTTTCTAAAATCATTAGCTTAGAGAGACAGCATCCCAATAATACAGAGAACAGACATAAGAGATCCATCCCTCCATCCACCTAGGCTCATCTTTTATTCCCCGGGATCCTGTTTTGTAGATTAAATCACCTCGAGTTCAACATTTAAATGGCCTAGAAAATAACGGTACATTTTGCTAGCTGACCACCGATTTTCATTGCAGTTTATGCAAATGAAGTTACATTTTGATTGTTTCAAAAAAGTAATATATATATATATATATATATAAAATTTTACTGCTGACAGACCACACACACATCATTTAATATCAAACTTTTTACCTAAATTATTCATATTCATGTATATGTTAGTATTAAACTATTATCTACTTTCTCAAAACATAATATTAATCTGTAAAACAAAATAATGAGACATTATTTGGTTACAACACTGAAGAAGGTGTTGGTGGAAAGCCATTTATAATAGTCTACAGGAGGGCTACGCAATGAAAAGTTGACAGGCAAGTCATTTCTTTTTACAGGAAGGCAACTAGTCAACTAGCCAACTAGTCAACTAGCCAACTAGTCAACTAGTCAACTAGCCAACTAGTCAACTATCTAGTAAACACTTTGGATATGAGGTTGGTGTCTCTTTTTTGAACAACATAACTTTAATTGAACAAAATAGTAAGGTGGCAAATAACTGGGGACCGTATGCCGATAATACAGGACGTATTTCTTTTGCTAAACCGCGTATCAAAAAGCTGATAGTAGTAGTATTTCCACTGAAATGTCAGACATGCTAATTGCTAATCCATTAGCTAACATTTTTACGACATTAATAATCCAAAACATTGATGTCTTGATCACAAGATAACACTGTTGAAGGTAATATGTTTCTTAAATGCTGTTGAAAATGCCGATAATTCGGGGTGCTAAGCTATCATTTTATAACATGAATGTGCACCACAGTTTATTTTGTATTATCCTTTAAACTATTTCTCTAGTATAGGCTACTTATCGTAATGAACGTTATCAGCAAAATGCCGGCGATAAGTGATCAGCATGGTTGGTGTCGATCATTTTCGGTTTATCGTCCCAGCTCTACTGTGAATCATCCATTTGCCAGCTGGCTGTCACAGTATAATGCAGCCCTTCGCCTGTCTTTAAGTGGTGGGCTATTACTGTCTGTCAAACAGATCGCTGCCCTGCCGGCCTGGCCCAGCCAGCCTCTGCCAGGTACACTCCTCCTGCTAGGCTGTATGCTGCAGTGTGTTTGATGTGAGAGGCCACGCTCCGCTCCACTAGAGCCTGACAGCGGCCGGTGTTTTCTCAGCCCATTAAAATAGATGAGGTATACATCACAAGTTCCCCCTTTCTCTCTGAAGATCATGTTCATGTGTGTGGATGGAGAAAGAGATAGTGTGTGTGTATTAGGGGAGTTGACAATAGCAGGGCTGACCCTATGACTGAGCAGAGCCATCTCTCAGTGTAGTATGTTTACCACAGAGCCAGAGAGAAGAAGAAAGAATGCTGATAACTGCACGACTACAGTCAATAACAGTGAATCTATGTATTTTTCTCCTCCCAGTTAATCCTCACTGAATCCACTGTTTGGGGTGAGGTAATCTAGTGCTTTAAACTCATATTAATGTGACTTTGTAACCCCTTAAGTGAAGCCCACCCCTACCATTATGGTGGAGTTCTCTTTAAACTGCTCTCCCTTCCCTCCATCCTTCCCCTACTCCCTCCTCCTTTCTCCCTGCATCGCCTCTATCTCCCTACCTTCCTACCTCTCCCTACCTCACCCACCAAACCCTCCCTCTTCCCCTTTCTCCCTCCTCCTTTCTTCCTGCATCGCCCCTATCTCCCTACCTTCCTACCTCTCCCTACCTCACCCACCAAACCCTCCCTCTTCCCCTTTCTCCCTCCCTCCTTCCTCCCCTCCCTCTTCTTTGGACCCCCACAGGATATTAACTTTCCATCCCTGTCTCATTTCCTGCTGGGGATGGCCTTTCATGTGTCACTGCTCCCTCTGAGCCCTGCTGTCACCACAACCTTTTCACGAACACACAGTACAAACGTGCGCACACCCATACATGCAAGCGCACACACACACACAAACACACACACACACACACACACACACACACCCCTCCGTACTGGCAACATCTACAGCATTACAAACGCACATGAGCACGTGCAAGAGTCAGAATTGCATACACATTTACATTTGAACATCCAAGCTCATGCCCGCATACAGTAGTCCAATCAGACCAGACATACAGTAGTCCAATCAGACCAGACATACAGTAGTCCAATCAGACCAGACATACAGTAGTCCAATCAGACCAGACATACAGTAGTCCAATCAGACCAGATATACAGTAGTCCAATCAGACCAGACATACAGTAGTCCAATCAGACCAGACATACAGTAGTCCAATCAGACCAGACATACAGTAGTCCAATCAGAAAAGACATACAGTAGTCCAATCAGACCAGACATACAGTAGTCCAATCAGACCAGACATACAGTAGTCCAATCAGACCAGACATACAGTAGTCCAATCAGACCAGATATACAGTAGTCCAATCAGACCAGATATACAGTAGTCCAATCAGACCAGATATACAGTAGTCCAATCAGACCAGATATACCAATCAGATAGATATACAGTAGTCCAATCAGACCAGACATACAGTAGTCCAATCAGACCAGATATACAGTAGTCCAATCAGACCAGACATACAGTAGTCCAATCAGACCAGATATACAGTAGTCCAATCAGACCAGATATACAGTAGTCCAATCAGACCAGACATACAGTAGTCCAATCAGACCAGACATACAGTAGTCCAATCAGACCAGATATACAGTAGTCCAATCAGACCAGATATACAGTAGTCCAATCAAACCAGACATACAGTAGTCCAATCAGACCAGATATACAGTAGTCCAATCAAACCAGACATACAGTAGTCCAATCAGACCAGATATACAGTAGTCCAATCAGACCAGATATACAGTAGTCCAATCAAACCAGACATACAGTAGTCCAATCAAACCAGATATACAGTAGTCCAATCAGACCAGATATACAGTAGTCCAATCAGACCAGATATACAGTAGTCCAATCAGACCAGATATACAGTAGTCCAATCAGACCAGATATACAGTAGTCCAATCAGACCAGACAATAGACAGTAGTAGTCCAATCAGACCAGATATACAGTAGTCCAATCAGACCAGATATACAGTAGTCCAATCAAACCAGACATACAGTAGTCCAATCAGACCAGATAATCACCAGACATACAGTAGTCCAATCAGACCAGACATACAGTAGTCCAATCAGACCAGATATACAGTAGTCCAATCAGACCAGATATACAGTAGTCCAATCAAACCAGACATACAGTAGTCCAATCAGACCAGATATACAGTAGTCCAATCAAACCAGATATACAGTAGTCAGACCAGATATACAGTAGTCCAATCAGACCAGATATACAGTAGTCCAATCAAACCAGACATACAGTAGTCCAATCAAACCAGATATACAGTAGTCCAATCAGACCAGATATACAGTAGTCCAATCAGACCAGATATACAGTAGTCCAATCAGACCAGATATACAGTAGTCCAATCAGACCAGATATACAGTAGTCCAATCAGACCAGATATACAGTAGTCCAATCAGACCAGATATACAGTAGTCCAATCAGACCAGACATACAGTAGTCCAATCAGACCAGATATACAGTAGTCCAATCAGACCAGATATACAGTAGTCCAATCAGACCAGATATACAGTAGTCCAATCAGACCAGATATACAGTAGTCCAATCAGACCAGATATACAGTAGTCCAATCAGACCAGACATACAGTATGAGGACAGACAGTCTGACTTTCCATCCAAACCAAGCAGCCAACACACACAAGAGAAAGGTTTGCAGATCCTATGTCTACAGGCTCAGTCACTTTCACTAACATATATGCTCATGCACCCACACATCTAATCAATCTCTCTTTAATGACAGTCCCTTCCAAGCTTCTCTCTCTCACACACACACACACTCTCTTCTCAATCTCTTTCCCCTTCTGCTCTTCTCATTTAGTTTAGCTGTTAAAGAAGCCAGCACGCCAACCAGGGAAAGTAGAACAGGCAGAGCCAGAGCAGAGGGATTGCATAACGGTCTGTCACCCAGTTTTAATCTCTATCATATGGACACCAGGGGCTCCTTAGGCCAGGGACAGTCCCTTCCATGTAAAGATATTTTACAGCGCTCTCTAAACACCAGGCCAGACACACACACTCTGGGGCCACCGTCTGTCTGTACACTCTCTCTCTCTGTCTCTGTCTGGGTGATGCTTAACCGAATGCACTCAAGTGTTGATTTACAAAGGGCACATGGCCACTTGTACTGCTAATAATGTTGTGACACATTCAATGGAAATGGTTCAGGTTGATTTATTATTAGCTACACACTGTTCCAGGATCAGCTCTGCTGCCTGCCATTTGAAGTGGAACCATTAAGGGCTGGAGAACTAAGCTAGGCCAGGCTCACTGATAGAGGAGGACTGCATGGGGATCAGGGAATACCATCACTCCATACATTTCTAGAATGATGTCAGGGCATGTGGAGATGGCATTGACATACAAAGTGGTATTGCAGAGGTTATTAAGGGATATAACATAATAGCCTTAAAAATGTCACGAGATGTGATTAGGCTACTCAAGCAGACCCAAACACACCCTTAATTTGCTAAACATCTAAGCACCCTGTGTGTTTAATGAGTGGAGAAATGTGTTATAAAGCACTGGCTGCCATAAAGCACCAGTCACCAGCCAGGCAGGCCATCTGAAGGAGCTATTTGAGCTATGGGTTCATGGTGCCCCCACCATGCATGTGTGTGTCAGGAGCGTTGGACATGCTGACCCTACTGAGTTTTCCTTCTGGCATTCTGAATCTGAACACACATATGGAAAGTTCATCTCGTTCTGCCAATGGGGCACATGGGTAAAATTCTGCAGCACGAGAAAAAATCTGGTCTCCAAGTATGGTGCATGAGGGCAGATGGCGAGCATTCAATGACAACAAAAAGTAATAGAGAAACATGAAGAACATATTGATAAAAACAGCACCAAGACACAAACAAAAACCAAACAGTTAAGGGACATTGGTCAAAATGACAGGTCATTCAGGACGCTGTTATTTTAACATGCAGTCAAATGAAAGAAACATAGTTGTTGTTCTAGGCCAGGTCTCACGTTTGAGTTTGCCAAACTAGGAACCTCTTCAACTTACAGCAATACCTTGCACAATTCCAGCCCATTCAACGTGAGTAGGGGGAAGTATCTTGGAGGACTGTTGGCTGGACTGTTTCAATGGTGCACATGGTTGGGTTAATTTAAGCTGCATCAATAAATCAGTAGCTAGTTGAACATCTGCACTTAAGCATCCGGTCGTGAGGCACTGCTGGGGACAGCACGCGTGCTGCAGAGATTCCCAGGGCCTCTAGGGCCCTATGAGCACGGGGGAATTCCCAGAGAGGGAAAAAAACTCACAAGCCTAGAGCACAACAAAGAAGCTATTTGGGTATTTAGGGCCTCTTTGTTGTAGCTATGTTTTCTATGACTCCGGATTGGGCCTCAACAGTAGCCTGCAGTCTGTAGGCCTAAATTATATGAGCCGCATTCTAAGAACCTGAACAGAGGTTATGTACAGGGTGCTTCAAACCCCTATGCGGAAAGAGCGTTTTTAACCCCTACCCCTATCCATAAAGAGAGTTGTAAAGTGTCTCACCTCTCTCCCTGAGTGCCGTTCAATTGCCTTCTTTACTTTGCCATAGGTCCCTCTTCCTAAAGTCTCGAGCAATTCGTAGCGATGTTTCAGGTTATGCTTGTGGTGGTGTTTCTTGAAGCCTGAATTTCTCCTGCTGCCATCGCCAGCTGCCGGTGTCTCTGCCATTGAATGACCGACAGGTAGCGGTGGAGGGGACAGGTCACCGCCAGATGGTTTACCCGATGAGGTGAGGGTTTGTTTGGACTCAGAACGGGTCAGCCCTCGGTGGGCCGAGAGAAAAGCTGTATCCATCTTCTCTAGGGAAGTATTAAAACTAACTTCCCGAAGATAAAGATATTAAACTAAGCTATATTTGACAAATATTGATATTATAGTAATACTTTATTATAGGCCTAATAATAGTCGTAATAAATACAATAAATTACAAGGAACAATGCGTAAATATTATATTAATAAACATATACATTATTCCGATTGTCTAATGATCACTGCCTTTGTTCATTTTTTTTCTGATCAAAGAATTCTCTCCACATCTATTCATCCATTTGTCGCCTATAAGAGTGAGTCATTATTATATGATTAAATAAAAAAGCGAAATATTACAAAGGAGACATCATCTATCTTGACGCGTCTGATACATAATGTAATGTATATTATGTATGTCTAACTATAAAGGTATATTCTAGGGCAACAGTCCTCTGAATATGTATTCAGAATTCGACAGACCAATGCATGTCAGAAGCTGAATCCACTTTCGATTGATGTCTCCTCGGGTATGGACAATGGTGCTCAAAATTGAGCAATCCAAAAAGAAAACATATTTAGGTTAATTAAAACATCGGGCTATTCTATTCTCGTTATCCGTATAGTAACTGGCATTATCTATCTCGCAGTCTTTCGTTTATTCTGGGTCGTTCACATAATCTACCGTGAAAGTGCTGCAAACATCGTTAACTCTAAACTAACAGGCGAAACCTTCAGCGTCATTGCCTCCCGAGAAAGCAGCGAGGAAACCGGCGTTCTGGATGAAGATCACCCTCATTTTGTCCTCGGGTGCAACGTCATTCAGCTGCTGAACTCTGTGTATGGTGCGAGTGCTCCATGCCCAAGTCGACTTTAGAGATGCGCTATGATCAGATATGTCAAGCTCAGACGTTTTGAATATTGCCATGGTCGTTTTGCTCTCCTTAATCGTGTGCCCTTCGTCTCTCTTTCTCTTTATTCTCTAACGTGAGGGGCTGTGAATAAGGAATGTGAGATGATCGAGTCCGGAGGCGGAGTTTTACAGTCCTCCTCCCCTCTGTCCCTCTCTTTGTGCTCCCTACCTCTCCCCTCCGTTAGCGACTGCTGCTGACTGACTGACTGCTTTTCACCCTGAGGCTGTGGAAGTACAGCCCTCTCTCTGGCAAGCTACAGTCATTTTACTATAGCCTAAACATTGCAGTTCAGTTTTTAAGGGCAACTCAGACAGAGTCAAAGTTTAATACATTCGTTTAATTATTAATATTGCTGAAATCTTAATGAAGCCTTATGAAATGAATCCTGCCAGTGCAAACTCTGACTGGTTGATTTTTTTTCATCAATAATATAACAACTGTGCCATGTACTGTGGGTCAGTCAGTCCAGAGTCAGCAGCTATAACAACAAATCCGTAAGGAAAAACAAGAACAGGTAGTCCAATGCAATGTTATCACTAAATAAATGTTGCATACGTGCATTCATCCTCTCTGATGACATTGATGGAAGACGGGCAGTGAGACACATTGAGAATCTGGCTCTGCAGAATTCAGAATTCAGAATCTGGCTCAGTGTTCCTGTCTGTCCCTGGGAACAACTTAGTATTATGTCATCATGCACAATGAATTAGATTTTTGTTACATCTGGTTCTTAGAATGGAATGCAACAGAATCTCAGAAGAGATTATCCAATTAATACACCATTTTGCTGAAGGCTATGTTAGATAATACTACTGAGTAATGCATGCAAGAATATATCTTGTTATTACATGGCCACTTAGTGGAGATACATTGTATTAAATCAAATCAATTAAGTAGCCGAGGTCAAATGAAGGAGTGGTTTTTGCCTATTTAAATACAACTAACACATATTATATTTCTACATTTTTTATTCACTATTACATTTCAAATGCATGAACTATTTCAAATGTTCCTACTACCTTTATTATAGAAAACATGTTACTGTAATGTCTCTTTGCCAATAATAAGCTACTTCTCTCCCCGAGTCCCTCATCCTCCAGCCAACTGCAGCATCATATGTCAATCTGCCTCAGGAGCCTCACCACCAGTCCACTAGGAGTGTATTCAACATTCACAATGTTGCAGCTAGAAATGAAATCTACCTTCAATTCTACTTGACAGATGATCATAGTTCTACACAAAACATATATAGCCGACTGTTATATCCAAGTGTTGCACACCCCTGAACAGACCTACTATGCCCAGAGCTCCTCAACTCACTTCTGGTCCTAATCTAGACCGAGACTCCCAGAGGTTACCAGGAGATGACCTGATGGAGCCTGCAGCCTCCTCACTGAATCATCTAATTGAGTTTACTGTAATGGCTCTTGTTATAGCTGTGTTGTGTATGGTGTAATTTATACAGAGAGGGGAAGTTTATGTCAAACAGCATCTGATTAGAGTGACCCGTTTTACTTTGATCTCTAACATAGATTAATACATGTAAAAGATTTGTGGTATTTTTCTCTAAACAGGGTCATCGGAGTATTAATTTATAGCAACACTGACTCAGTCTGAGATGTGTATCTGATATGATGCAAAGACGGCCTTATTTGCACTCTCAGACAATATGTTCTTGGACAAATATAATGTAAATACTGCCCTCTACTGTGGAGAGGTATGGAGACGTCCCATAATCTCATCTCAACATTTCCCAAAGTCAACCAAGAGGTCCAGTCTTTACATAACTAATGGTCATATTTTTCTCCTGACGCAATTTCATTCAAAACAATATCAGCAGTTCAAAATAAATATATATTCCTCTCCACTAGGGTTTTTGATTTACAAATGTAGAGTTCCCAGACTGTCAGAACTCAATGAATTAACCATCAGACAGACGAGCATGGCTGCCAAACGACCATAAAAATATATTCTGGGCAGCACCTGTGGAAATAAATGTAATGTCTTCTACATAAAAAAATAGAGATGTTAATATTCTTGTATTTGTCGCAGCCGCCTCTTGGAACATATGTACCATTATATCATATTTTACAAAGAATATTCTAAAACAGATGTCACTATAGATCATTTTCATAACACTGGAACATGATAAAGAAGTCTTAAGTTTCCATGCCAGTGTGTTCAATAATATTAAGCTATGACACTTAACACAGGGACACTTGTCCTGTTCCAAATGTCCATTTCCTTTTCCTCTGCAATGTACTCAACCAAAAAGTTATAAAATATATTTAGAAAATACCTTCTTTAACTTCACGGTTACAAAACACCAAATAAAATGAATAAGTAATCATTTCTAAACTGCAATTTCACATTGTGGTCTTGGTGAATCTGAAAAAAATATCTCTGAACTCTGAAGCATCGATCTCCTTGAAGTGCATGGTTACATGGTTACATCCATGGTTACATCCTATAGGTCTATAGTGCGCTACTTTTGAACCGAGCCCTATGGGCCCTGCTCAAAAGTAGCACACTATATAGGGAATAGGTGTCACGCCCTGATCTGTTTCACCTGTCCTTGTGCTTGTCTCCCTCCTCCTCCAGGTGTCGCCCATCTTCCCCACTTATCCTCTGGGTATTTATACCTGTGTTTTATGTCTGTCTCTGCCAGTTTGTCTTTGTCTTGTCAAGTTTACCAGCAGTTGTCCTGTCAGCGCATGTCTTTTACCAGCCTCTCTTTTTCTCGTCCTCCTGGTTTTTGACCCTTGGCTGCCTGACCACGCTGCCTGTCGTCCTGTACCTTTACTCCACCTCTGGATTACTGAACTCTGCCTGAGCCTGCCCTCTGTCCTGTACCTCTGCTCCACCTCTGGATTACTGAACTCTGCCTGAGCCTGCCCTCTGTCCTGTACCTCTGCTCCACCTCTGGATTACTGAACTCTGCCTGACCAAGCTGCCTGTCGTCCTGTACCTTTACTCCACCTCTGGATTACTGAACTCTGCCTGACCACGCTGCCTGTCGTCCTGTACTGCTGCTCCACCTCTGGATTACTGAACTCTACCTGAGCCTGCCCTCTGTCCTGTACCTTTACTCCACCTCTGGATTACTGAACTCTGCCTGAGCCTGCCTTCTGTCCTGTACCGCTGCTCCACCTCTGGATTACTGAACTCTGCCTGAGCCTGCCTTCTGTCCTGTACCTTTACTCCACCTCTGGATTACTGAACTCTGCCTGAGCCTGCCCTCTGTCCTGTACCTCTGCTCCACCTCTGGATTACTGAACTCTGCCTGAGCCTGCCTTCTGTCCTGTACCTTTACTCCACCTCTGGATTACTGAACTCTGCCTGAGCCTGCCCTCTGTCCTGTACCTCTGCTCCACCTCTGGATTACTGAACTCTGTCTGAGCCTGCCTTCTGTCCTGTACCTTTACTCCACCTCTGGATTACTGAACTCTGCCTGAGCCTGCCCTCTGTCCTGTACCTTTACTCCACCTCTGGATTACTGAACTCTGCCTGAGCCTGCCTTCTGTCCTGTACCTTTACTCCACCTCTGGATTACTGAACTCTGCCTGAGCCTGCCTTCTGTCCTGTACCTTTACTCCACCTCTGGATTACTGAACTCTGCCTGAGCCTGCCCTCTGTCCTGTACCTTTACTCCACCTCTGGATTACTGAACTCTGCCTGAGCCTGCCTTCTGTCCTGTACCTTTACTCCACCTCTGGATTACTGAACTCTGTCTGAGCCTGCCTTCTGTCCTGTACCTTTACTCCACCTCTGGATTACTGAACTCTGTCTGAGCCTGCCTTCTGTCCTGTACATTTACTCCACCTCTGGATTACTGAACTCTGCCTGAGCCTGCCCTCTGTCCTGTTACTCTGCTCCACCTCTGGATTACTGAACTCTGCCTGAGCCTGCCTTCTGTCCTGTAACTTTACTCCACCTCTGGATTACTGAACTCTGTCTGAGCCTGCCTTCTGTCCTGTACCTTTACTCCACCTCTGGATTACTGAACTCTGTCTGAGCCTGCCTTCTGTCCTGTACCTTTACTCCACCTCTGGATTACTGAACTCTGCCTGAGCCTGCCCTCTGTCCTGTTACTCTGCTCCACCTCTGGATTACTGAACTCTGCCTGAGCCTGCCTTCTGTCCTGTACCTTTACTCCACCTCTGGATTACTGAACTCTGCCTGAGCCTGCCTTCTGTCCTGCCTGTACCTTTACTCCACCTCTGGATTACTGAACTCTACCTGAGCCTGCCCTCTGTCCTGTACCTTTACTCCACCTCTGGATTACTGAACTCTGCCTGAGCCTGCCTTCTGTCCTGTACCTCTGCTCCACCTCTGGATTACTGAACTCTGCCTGAGCCTGCCTTCTGTCCTGTACCTTTACTCCACCTCTGGATTACTGAACTCTGCCTGAGCCTGCCCTCTGTCCTGTACCTTTACTCCACCTCTGGATTACTGAACTCTGCCTGAGCTTGCCCTCTGTCCTGTACCTCTGCTCCACCTCTGGATTACTGAACTCTGCCTGAGCTTGCCCTCTGTCCTGTACCTCTGCTCCACCTCTGGATTACTGAACTCTGCCTGAGCCTGCCTTCTGTCCTGTACCTTTACTCCACCTCTGGATTACTGAACTCTGCCTGAGCCTGCCCTCTGTCCTGTACCTCTGCTCCACCTCTGGATTACTGAACTCTGCCTGAGCCTGCCTTCTGTCCTGTACCTTTACTCCACCTCTGGATTACTGAACTCTGCCTGAGCCTGCCCTCTGTCCTGTACCTCTGCTCCACCTCTGGATTACTGAACTCTGCCTGAGCCTGCCTTCTGTCCTGTACCTTTACTCCACCGCTGGATTACTGAACTCTGCCTGAGCCTGCCCTCTGTCCTGTACCTCTGCTCCACCTCTGGATTACTGAACTCTGCCTGAGCCTGCCTTCTGTCCTGTACCTTTACTCCACCTCTGGATTACTGAACTCTGCCTGAGCCTGCCTTCTGTCCTGTACCTTTACTCCACCTCTGGATTACTGAACTCTGCCTGAGCCTGCCCTCTGTCCTGTACCTCTGCTCCACCTCTGGATTACTGAACTCTGCCTGAGCCTGCCTTCTGTCTTGTACCTTTACTCCACCTCTGGATTACTGAACTCTGCCTGAGCCTGCCTTCTGTCCTGTACCGCTGCTCCACCTCTGGATTACTGAACTCTGCCTGAGCCTGCCTTCTGTCCTGTACCTTTACTCCACCTCTGGATTACTGAACTCTGCCTGAGCCTGCCCTCTGTCCTGAACCTCTGCTCCACCTCTGGATTACTGAACTCTGCCTGAGCCTGCCTTCTGTCCTGTACCTTTACTCCACCTCTGGATTACTGAACTCTGCCTGAGCCTGCCCTCTGTCCTGTACCTCTGCTCCACCTCTGGATTACTGAACTCTGTCTGAGCCTGCCTTCTGTCCTGTACCTTTACTCCACCTCTGGATTACTGAACTCTGCCTGAGCCTGCCCTCTGTCCTGTACCTTTACTCCACCTCTGGATTACTGAACTCTGCCTGAGCCTGCCTTCTGTCCTGTACCTTTACTCCACCTCTGGATTACTGAACTCTGCCTGAGCCTGCCTTCTGTCCTGTACCTTTACTCCACCTCTGGATTACTGAACTCTGCCTGAGCCTGCCCTCTGTCCTGTACCTTTACTCCACCTCTGGATTACTGAACTCTGCCTGAGCCTGCCTTCTGTCCTGTACCTTTACTCCACCTCTGGATTACTGAACTCTGTCTGAGCCTGCCTTCTGTCCTGTACCTTTACTCCACCTCTGGATTACTGAACTCTGTCTGAGCCTGCCTTCTGTCCTGTACCTTTACTCCACCTCTGGATTACTGAACTCTGCCTGAGCCTGCCCTCTGTCCTGTTACTCTGCTCCACCTCTGGATTACTGAACTCTGCCTGAGCCTGCATTCTGTCCTGTAACTTTACTCCACCTCTGGATTACTGAAATCTGTCTGAGCCTGCCTTCTGTCCTGTACCTTTACTCCACCTCTGGATTACTGAACTCTGTCTGAGCCTGCCTTCTGTCCTGTACCTTTACTCCACCTCTGGATTACTGAACTCTGCCTGAGCCTGCCCTCTGTCCTGTTACTCTGCTCCACCTCTGGATTACTGAACTCTGCCTGAGCCTGCCTTCTGTCCTGTACCTTTACTCCACCTCTGGATTACTGAACTCTGCCTGAGCCTGCCTTCTGTCCTGCCTGTACCTTTACTCCACCTCTGGATTACTGAACTCTACCTGAGCCTGCCCTCTGTCCTGTACCTTTACTCCACCTCTGGATTACTGAACTCTGCCTGAGCCTGCCTTCTGTCCTGTACCTCTGCTCCACCTCTGGATTACTGAACTCTGCCTGAGCCTGCCTTCTGTCCTGTACCTTTACTCCACCTCTGGATTACTGAACTCTGCCTGAGCCTGCCCTCTGTCCTGTACCTCTGCTCCACCTCTGGATTACTGAACTCTGCCTGAGCCTGCCTTCTGTCTTGTACCTTTACTCCACCTCTGGATTACTGAACTCTGCCTGAGCCTGCCTTCTGTCCTGTACCGCTGCTCCACCTCTGGATTACTGAACTCTGCCTGAGCCTGCCTTCTGTCCTGTACCTTTACTCCACCTCTGGATTACTGAACTCTGCCTGAGCCTGCCCTCTGTCCTGTACCTCTGCTCCACCTCTGGATTACTGAACTCTGCCTGAGCCTGCCTTCTGTCCTGTACCTTTACTCCACCTCTGGATTACTGAACTCTGCCTGAGCCTGCCCTCTGTCCTGTACCTCTGCTCCACCTCTGGATTACTGAACTCTGTCTGAGCCTGCCTTCTGTCCTGTACCTTTACTCCACCTCTGGATTACTGAACTCTGCCTGAGCCTGCCCTCTGTCCTGTACCTTTACTCCACCTCTGGATTACTGAACTCTGCCTGAGCCTGCCTTCTGTCCTGTACCTTTACTCCACCTCTGGATTACTGAACTCTGCCTGAGCCTGCCTTCTGTCCTGTACCTTTACTCCACCTCTGGATTACTGAACTCTGTCTGAGCCTGCCTTCTGTCCTGTACCTTTACTCCACCTCTGGATTACTGAACTCTGCCTGAGCCTGCCTTCTGTCCTGTACCTTTACTCCACCTCTGGATTACTGAACTCTGCCTGAGCCTGCCCTCTGTCCTGTACCTCTGCTCCACCTCTGGATTACTGAACTCTGCCTGAGCCTGCCTTCTGTCCTGTACCTTTACTCCACCTCTGGATTACTGAACTCTGCCTGAGCCTGCCCTCTGTCCTGTACCTCTGCTCCACCTCTGGATTACTGAACTCTGTCTGAGCCTGCCTTCTGTCCTGTACCTTTACTCCACCTCTGGATTACTGAACTCTGCCTGAGCCTGCCCTCTGTCCTGTACCTTTACTCCACCTCTGGATTACTGAACTCTGCCTGAGCCTGCCTTCTGTCCTGTACCTTTACTCCACCTCTGGATTACTGAACTCTGCCTGAGCCTGCCTTCTGTCCTGTACCTTTACTCCACCTCTGGATTACTGAACTCTGCCTGAGCCTGCCCTCTGTCCTGTACCTTTACTCCACCTCTGGATTACTGAACTCTGCCTGAGCCTGCCTTCTGTCCTGTACCTTTACTCCACCTCTGGATTACTGAACTCTGTCTGAGCCTGCCTTCTGTCCTGTACCTTTACTCCACCTCTGGATTACTGAACTCTGTCTGAGCCTGCCTTCTGTCCTGTACCTTTACTCCACCTCTGGATTACTGAACTCTGCCTGAGCCTGCCCTCTGTCCTGTTACTCTGCTCCACCTCTGGATTACTGAACTCTGCCTGAGCCTGCATTCTGTCCTGTAACTTTACTCCACCTCTGGATTACTGAACTCTGTCTGAGCCTGCCTTCTGTCCTGTACCTTTACTCCACCTCTGGATTACTGAACTCTGTCTGAGCCTGCCTTCTGTCCTGTACCTTTACTCCACCTCTGGATTACTGAACTCTGCCTGAGCCTGCCCTCTGTCCTGTTACTCTGCTCCACCTCTGGATTACTGAACTCTGCCTGAGCCTGCCTTCTGTCCTGTACCTTTACTCCACCTCTGGATTACTGAACTCTGCCTGAGCCTGCCTTCTGTCCTGCCTGTACCTTTACTCCACCTCTGGATTACTGAACTCTACCTGAGCCTGCCCTCTGTCCTGTACCTTTACTCCACCTCTGGATTACTGAACTCTGCCTGAGCCTGCCTTCTGTCCTGTACCTCTGCTCCACCTCTGGATTACTGAACTCTGCCTGAGCCTGCCTTCTGTCCTGTACCTTTACTCCACCTCTGGATTACTGAACTCTGCCTGAGCCTGCCCTCTGTCCTGTACCTTTACTCCACCTCTGGATTACTGAACTCTGCCTGAGCTTGCCCTCTGTCCTGTACCTCTGCTCCACCTCTGGATTACTGAACTCTGCCTGAGCTTGCCCTCTGTCCTGTACCTCTGCTCCACCTCTGGATTACTGAACTCTGCCTGAGCCTGCCTTCTGTCCTGTACCTTTACTCCACCTCTGGATTACTGAACTCTGCCTGAGCCTGCCCTCTGTCCTGTACCTCTGCTCCACCTCTGGATTACTGAACTCTGCCTGAGCCTGCCTTCTGTCCTGTACCTTTACTCCACCTCTGGATTACTGAACTCTGCCTGAGCCTGCCCTCTGTCCTGTACCTCTGCTCCACCTCTGGATTACTGAACTCTGCCTGAGCCTGCCTTCTGTCCTGTACCTTTACTCCACCTCTGGATTACTGAACTCTGCCTGAGCCTGCCCTCTGTCCTGTACCTCTGCTCCACCTCTGGATTACTGAACTCTGCCTGAGCCTGCCTTCTGTCCTGTACCTTTACTCCACCTCTGGATTACTGAACTCTGCCTGAGCCTGCCTTCTGTCCTGTACCTTTACTCCACCTCTGGATTACTGAACTCTGCCTGAGCCTGCCCTCTGTCCTGTACCTCTGCTCCACCTCTGGATTACTGAACTCTGCCTGAGCCTGCCTTCTGTCTTGTACCTTTACTCCACCTCTGGATTACTGAACTCTGCCTGAGCCTGCCTTCTGTCCTGTACCTTTACTCCACCTCTGGATTACTGAACTCTGCCTGAGCCTGCCCTCTGTCCTGTACCTTTACTCCACCTCTGGATTACTAAACTTTGTCTGAGCCTGCCCTCTGTCCTGTACCTTTACTCCACCTCTGGATTACTGAACTCTGCTGAGCCTGCCTTCTGTCCTGTACCTTTACTCCACCTCTGGATTACTGAACTCTGCCTGAGCCTGCCCTCTGTCCTTTACCTCTGCTCCACCTCTGGATTACTGAACTCTGCCTGAGCCTGCCTTCTGTCCTGTACCTTTACTCCACCTCTGGATTACTGAACTCTGCCTGAGCCTGCCATCTGTCCTGTACCTTTACTCCACCTCTGGATTACTGAACTCTGCCTGAGCTTGCCCTCTGTCCTGTACCTCTGCTCCACCTCTGGATTACTGAACTCTGCCTGAGCCTGCCTGCCTTCTGTCCTGTACCTTTACTCCACCTCTGGATTACTGAACTCTGCCTGAGCCTGCCTGCCTTCTGTCCTGTACCTTTACTCCACCTCTGGATTACTGAACTCTGCCTGAGCCTGCCCTCTGTCCTGTACCTCTGCTCCACCTCTGGATTAATGAACTCTGCCTGAGCCTGCCTTCTGTCCTGTACCTTTACTCCACCTCTGGATTACTGAACTCTGCCTGAGCCTGCCTTCTGTCCTGTACCTTTACTCCACCTCTGGATTACTGAACTCTGCCTGAGCCTGCCCTCTGTCCTGTACCTCTGCTCCACCTCTCTGGATTACTGAACTCTGCCTGAGCCTGCCTTCTGTCTTGTACCTTTACTCCACCTCTGGATTACTGAACTCTGCCTGAGCCTGCCTTCTGTCCTGTACCTTTACTCCACCTCTGGATTACTGAACTCTGCCTGAGCCTGCCCTCTGTCCTGTACCTTTACTCCACCTCTGGATTACTAAACTTTGTCTGAGCCTGCCCTCTGCCCTGTACCTTTACTCCACCTCTGGATTACTGAACTCTGCTGAGCCTGCCTTCTGTCCTGTACCTTTACTCCACCTCTGGATTACTGAACTCTGCCTGAGCCTGCCCTCTGTCCTTTACCTCTGCTCCACCTCTGGATTACTGAACTCTGCCTGAGCCTGCCTTCTGTCCTGTACCTTTACTCCACCTCTGGATTACTGAACTCTGCCTGAGCCTGCCCTCTGTCCTTTACCTCTGCTCCACCTCTGGATTACTGAACTCTGCCTGAGCCTGCCTTCTGTCCTGTACCTTTACTCCACCTCTGGATTACTGAACTCTGCCTGAGCCTGCCCTCTGTCCTGTACCTCTGCTCCACCTCTGGATTACTGAACTCTGCCTGAGCCTGCCTTCTGTCCTGTACCTTTACTCCACCTCTGGATTACTGAACTCTGCCTGAGCCTGCCCTCTGTCCTGTACCTCTGCTCCACCTCTGGATTACTGAACTCTGCCTGAGCCTGCCTTCTGTCCTGTACCTTTACTCCACCTCTGGATTACTGAACTCTGCCTGAGCCTGCCCTCTGTCCTGTACCTCTGCTCCACCTCTGGATTACTGAACTCTGCCTGAGCCTGCCTTCTGTCCTGTACCTTTACTCCACCTCTGGATTACTGAACTCTGCCTGAGCCTGCCCTCTGTCCTGTACCTCTGCTCCACCTCTGGATTACTGAATTCTGCCTGAGCCTGCCTTCTGTCCTGTACCTTTACTCCACCTCTGGATTACTGAACTCTGCCTGAGCCTGCCCTCTGTCCTGTACCTCTGCTCCACCTCTGTATTACTGAACTCTGCCTGAGCCTGCCTTCTGTCCTGTACCTTTACTCCACCTCTGGATTACTGAACTCTGCCTGAGCCTGCCCTCTGTCCTGTACCTTTACTCCACCTCTGGATTACTGAACTCTGCCTGAGCCTGCCTTCTGTCCTGTACCTTTACTCCACCTCTGGATTACTGAACTCTGCCTGAGCCTGCCTTCTGTCCTGTACCTTTACTCCACCTCTGGATTACTGAACTCTGCCTGAGCCTGCCCTCTGTCCTGTACCTTTACTCCACCTCTGGATTACTAAACTTTGTCTGAGCCTGCCCTCTGTCCTGTACCTTTACTCCACCTCTGGATTACTGAACTCTGCCTGAGCCTGCCTTCTGTCCTGTACCTCTGCTCCACCTCTGGATTACTGAACTCTGCCTGAGCCTGCCTTCTGTCCTGTACCTTTACTCCACCTCTGGATTACTGAACTCTGTCTGAGCCTGCCTTCTGTCCTGTACCTTTACTCCACCTCTGGATTACTGAACTCTGCCTGAGCCTGCCCTCTGTCCTGTACCTTTACTCCACCTCTGGATTACTGAACTCTGCCTGAGCTTGCCCTCTGTCCTGTACCTCTGCTCCACCTCTGGATTACTGAACTCTGCCTGAGCCTGCCTTCTGTCCTGTACCTTTACTCCACCTCTGGATTACTGAACTCTGCCTGAGCCTGCCCTCTGTCCTGTACCTCTGCTCCACCTCTGGATTACTGAACTCTGCCTGAGCCTGCCTTCTGTCCTGTACCTTTACTCCACCTCTGGATTACTGAACTCTGCCTGAGCCTGCCCTCTGTCCTGTACCTCTGCTCCACCTCTGGATTACTGAACTCTGCCTGAGCCTGCCTTCTGTCCTGTACCTTTACTCCACCTCTGGATTACTGAACTCTGCCTGAGCCTGCCCTCTGTCCTGTACCTCTGCTCCACCTCTGGATTACTGAACTCTGCCTGAGCCTGCCTTCTGTCCTGTACCTTTACTCCACCTCTGGATTACTGAACTCTGCCTGAGCCTGCCCTCTGTCCTGTACCTTTACTCCACCTCTGGATTACTGAACTCTGCCTGAGCCTGCCTTCTGTCCTGTACCTTTGCTCCACCTCTGGATTACTGAACTCTGCCTGAGCCTGCCTTCTGTCCTGTACCTTTACTCCACCTCTGGATTACTGAACTCTGCCTGAGCCTGCCTTCTGTCCTGTACCTTTACTCCACCTCTGGATTACTGAACTCTGCCTGAGCCTGCCCTCTGTCCTGTACCTTTACTCCACCTCTGGATTACTAAACTTTGTCTGAGCCTGCCCTCTGTCCTGTACCTTTACTCCACCTCTGGATTACTGAACTCTGCCTGAGCCTGCCTTCTGTCCTGTACCTTTACTCCACCTCTGGATTACTGAACTCTGCCTGAGCCTGCCTTCTGTCCTGTACCTTACTCTGGATTATCAACCACTGCCCACTTTGACCTGTCGTTTTCCTGCCCCTGTTGTTTCAATAAACATTGTTACTTCACACAGTATGCACCTGGGTCTTACCTTGATACCTGATAATAGGCTGCCATTTCAGACACAGCCCATGTGTTCCTGGCAGGTGTTTACTATAGAACCCCTGGGTCACTGGCAGAGGTCACTCAGAATAACAATTTCAAGATCAACACAACTACTTCGGCACACAGTAGGCATCTAAAATATACTATTTCTCATATGACTGTTCTTTCCTTTTTTTTCTCTTTAAGAATCTAGACCACCATTAAGAGGGAACAAAAATGCTGTATTAAGAATGCCCAAAATAGGGACAGATCCACACTTCAAGAATTCGGAAAACTTTGAGTTACATTGGATATCCGTGATATTGTTATTTGTAATGGGAAATCTGCGGCATACAATCTTGACTCCTACTGACTCACCAAAGCACCTCATCATAAATTGGAGATAGTGAATGTCCCACTTGTCTGACATGGAAAGCTGAGAGAGTGTAAGCGAGAGAGATGAGATTCAGAGGCGTATTCAAATATATATACAGGGGTGCAACTTTCACTGGGGACGGTGTGGGTCATATTCCCCTACATTCTGAAATAGCTTTTTCTTTAACAGAATTAAACAAAACAAGTTTTTTTCCGCAGTGCTGAGCTAGTGTTGTAATGACATGTAACGTTAGCTAATGTTTAATCCCCTCTCGACTGAGGTGAATTAATTAGGTATGCTAGGTAGTATCTACCACAGCCAGGTCAGCTCTAGCCTCTAGTTATTGGTCAGATAACGATATGAGGAGGCTAATATTACTACCTAACAGCTTTTGTTTGTATGGAAATGTTTTGTAGCCTTTGTTTTGTTCCGTTTCAGAAGTAAATTAACTTGGCTAGCTATCCCCAGTTGATGTACCGTGAGAGAGAGCTGGCCAAAAGTTGGCTAACGTTAGCTATAATGTTTTGCCTCAATCACACTAGACCGGAATCAAACGATGAAATCACCAGCCAAACTATTGAATATTCTGATGTTTTTTCATTGCAGTGTGAGTTTTATGAATCAGTGACGTTAATAATCTGTCGGTTTCCCGAGCTAATTCCCTACTTTTCACACTGACATAGTAATAAACAGCTCTAACTTTACAGGATTCAAGGTCATGGTATACAGTAGACGTCTGCATGGGACCGATTTCTTCATCCAGCTCCCGCTTGCACCTGCTGGCTTTCTGTCCGACTCCCACCCGCTACTGCAACTGGTCCCAAACCTAACCACATTCCCGCATTGTCATTTTAGGCATACGTGATGCAGCTCACTTGCCAGCCATGGTCCCTGCAATTTTGTGCCCTATAGTCAATATCAAATGTGGAAAAATAACTTGCAGTGTGATTGCGATTGCGTCGTCTGTGGACCTATTGGGGCGGTAAGCAAATTGGAGTGGGTCTAGGGTGTCAGGTAGGGGTGAGGTGATATGATCCTTGACTAGTCTCTCAAAGCACTTCATGATGACAGAGGTGAGTGCTACAAGGCGATAGTCATTTAGCTCAGTTACCTTAGCTTTCTTGGGAACTGGAACAATGGTGGCCCTCTTGAAGCATGTGAGAACAGCAGACTGGGATAAGGTTTGATTGAATATGTCCGTAAACACACCAGCCAGCTGGTCTGCGCATGCTCTGAGGACGCGGCTAGGGATGCCGTCTGGGCCGGCAGCTTGCGAGGGTTAACACGTTTAAATACTTTACTCACGTTGGCTGCGGTGAAGGAGAGCCCGCAGGTTTTGGTAGCGGGCTGTGTCGTTGGCACTGTTTTGACCTCAAAACGAGCAAATAAGTTGTTTAGTTTGTCTGGGAGCAGGACATCGTGGTCCGCGACGGGGCTGGTTTTCTTTTTGTAGTCTGTGATTGACTGTAGACCGTGAGTGATATTAAAGTGAACTGTACCTGACAAATATGATGGTTCATTTCCTGTCCTTTGTGGGCTCTGCCTGTCAAGCAGCAGAAGGGAGCATTTGCCAATATATTGTTAGCTGACAATGTTTACTTTGCAAGATACAGAAGCTTTGTACAGTTGGCTGAACATAGTGGTTGGTAGAACTAATGTACTTTTTCCCCAACCTAAGTAGGCCTATCTAGCAAAGTTAGCTAACATTATCCCATTTTCAACATTGTTTTTAAGTGTTTCATCACAATTGCTGCTGACAGACATGACAGGCTACATTGATTGATGGACCAAGTCAAATTGACGAGATAGGTAATAACAGATTACATCACTATGGCTAGTTAACAAGCTAACTTTCATTGGATAAACTATGCTGAACAAAAAAATAAGCACAACAAGTGTTGGTCCCATTTTTCATGAGCTGAAATAAAAGATCACAAATTGTCTATACGGTCAAAAAGCTTATTTCTCTAAAATGTTGTGCACATGTAACAGTACTCTTCTTTTGTTGTGTACAATCAATCATCAACACGAGCTCCAACTTGTAGCACCAGTCATGGAGCTTTATTTTGATAGAAACAGCACAAAATTGCACGTCATGCAATGTACAGCTCACCATCCAACTCTGCACGTGATGCACTGTACAAAATATACGAACCCCCCCACCAAACACAGTAAGTTGCTAGCTAGTATTAGCTGGAACAACAAAATGCATAACAAATATGCACCAAAAACGCTGCATCTTATGTGTGATGTTCGAATAACATTTACAAACAAATTGATATAAATTGTACATTTAAATCATCACTTGGGAGTATAAAAATCACTTTTGATGTACAGTGCTTTGCAACCAACAACTTACCGCTGGTTTGGTGCTTGTTCACTGGGATGATTCTAATGAAACATCCTCCCTCGTAAGCAAGCTACGCAAAACAGCCAATAAGATGCCATGTTGAGTAGGTGAAGGCAAGACAAAACTAAAACCAAAAACCCATTGGCTTAACAATAAAGTGGCAAGGGGAATCACCAATATAACCCTGTTACACACAAATGTGTTTACGTCCTTGATAGTGAGTATTTCTCCTTTGCCAAGATAATCCATCTACCTGACAGGTGTGGCATATCACATAACATATTACAGTGATGCACCTTGTACTGGGAACAATCAAAGGACAATCTAAAATGTGCAGTTTTGTCACACAACACAATGCCACAGATGTCAAGTTTTGAGGGAACGTGCAATTGACTTTCTGACTGCAGGAATGTCCAACAGAGCTGTTGCCAGAGAATTGAATGTTAATTTCTCTACCATAAGTCACCTCCATTGTTTTAGAGAATTTGTCAGTACAACCGCAGACCACGTGTAACCACGCCAGCCCAGGACCTCCACTTTTGGCTTCTTCACCTGCGGTGATGGGGAGGGGGAGTGCTGAGAAGTATTTATGTCTATAATAAAGCCCTTTTTTGGGGAAAAACTCTGATTGACCTGGCTCCCCAGTGGGTGGCCCTCCCAGGGCCCCCATGACTGTGCCCCTGCCCAGTCATGTGAAATCCATAGATTAGGTCCTAATTTATTTATTTAAATTGACTGATTTCCTTCTATGAACTGTAACTCAGTAAAATCTTTGAAATTGTTGCATTTTGCGTTTATATTTTTGTTCAGTAAAGATGGCAATATTGTTTGATTTGCTTTCCATCTATCATGGTGTTGAAATAATTTTGTCTGACAACTTTACCAGGAGGAGGCATTGCCAATGTCAAGCTCTTTCCAAAAGCCTAGCTAGATGCCAAATGGATAGGCTACCCACACATATCTGAAATTGCATAATCAATTCATGTTTACTGATTATGAAAATAATGCAATTACTTGCTGTGTAAATCTGATGATAGAGCTAACTGTGGAATAATCAGACATGTGCATTTCTGACTATGCTCTTCAAGAGGTGATGATATTAAAACCAAATAGTTATAGAATTTATTTAACAATCCATTGAAAATTGCATATAGTTGTCAATGGTTTTAGTGAAGCTGGGGTTTCTCATTGCCCCCCAGCATTCAAATCGAACGGTCTATACCGTATTGTGATGTTTCATTGATAAGGACATAGAGATCCTTTTATTACTAGAAGGGATTTGTCATAAACCCTCAAAGTTCTATAATGGGGTTAAAATGGCAGCCATCTTGGTCAGGGCGAAATCCAAAACCAGTCTAATTGGAATGAATGGCAGTAGAGGCAAATGTTGGGGCATAGAGTTTGCGGATACAGCATGATGTGGACAATCAACATGTCAGTCGAGTGTTCATGTAGAGCAGGGGTGTCTAACTCATTCCATGGAGGGTCTAATGTAAGCAGGTTTTTGTTTTTTCCTTTCAATTAAGCCCTAGACAACCAGGTGTGGGGAGTTCATTACTAACTGATTACTTGGAATTAATCAAGTACAAGGGAGGAGTGAAAACACGCAGACACTCGACCCTTCGTGAAATGAGTTTGACACGTGATGTAGAGTAACATCCTGAAAGCAGGTTACAGGCATGGGGAGGCAGGTCACAAAGAGGGGGAGGCTGGTCGCAAGAAAGAGGAAGCATGAACAGGGTGGAGGCAGGTCACAAGAAGGCGGAGTGAGGATGAGATTTTCACCTCTCAAACAGCCATTTTCCTTTATATGATAAGTATTGCTTGTTTGTTTCTATATAATCCAGGTACCTGATTAGTTATTATTTTACCAACTAACAATAATTTAAATATATCTAATAATTTCATCCCATTCAGTCTATACTTTATTGTGAAATTGTTTCATGTGTGTTTAGTTTTGTTTTGTCATCCAGAGTCACATTTATTTTACAAGCTATATCACACAATATTTGACATACAGTAGGTTTTAAAAGGACCAAAGAATCTGGTCTGCTTTGTGTTTTAATTTGACCATGGAAAATATCTTGTGATACGTTTATTGTCCGGGCTCTAGCGTTTGAACACATGCGTTCTAATGCGTTCTAATGGTGTCCCACCAATTTGGCCTGCTGATTAAATGCTGGTGGGTAAGGGTGCTGGTGGATAAGGGCACATGTTTGAGAGAATGTTTGAGAGAATGCAAGGATGAAGTAAGAAGTGTTTGCACATTTTTAGACTCCTATTTGTTTGACTTTTTATCATTGTTTTAGCCATTTTAATCTGCCTCTTTTATGTCCAAGTATCTATTCATATTTATTGACAAAAAACTTGGGCCAAGAAAAAAACAACTTTGGCCAAGAAACACGAGCAATGGACATTAGACCAGTGGAAATCCGTCCTTTGGTCTGATGAGTCCAAATTTGAACCAAACATTTGAGATTTTTGGTTCCAACCACGGTGTCTTTGAGACGCAGAGTAGGTGAACAGATGAGCTCCGCATGTGTGGCTCCCACCATGAAGCATGGAGGAGGAGGTGTGATAGTGTGGGGGTGCTTTGATGGTGACACTGCCTGTGATTTATTTAGAATTCAAGGCACACTCAACCAGCATGGCTACCACAGCATTCTGCAGCGATACGCCATCCCATCTGCTTTAAGCTTAGTGGGACTATCATTTGTTTTTCAACAGGACAATGACCCAACACACCTACAGGCTGTGTAAGGGCTATTTGACCAAGAAGGAGAGTGATGGAGTGCTGCATCAGATGACCTGGCCTCCCCAATCACCCAAACTCAACCCAATTGGGATGGTTTGAGATGAGTTGGAGCGCAGAGTGAAGGAAAAGCAGCCCACAAGTGCTCAGCATATGTGGGAACTCCTTCAAGACTGTTGGAAAAGCATTCCAGGTGAAGCTGGTCGAGAGAATGCCAAGAGTGTGCAAAGCTGTCATCAAGGCAAAGGGTGGCTACTTTGAAGAATCTCAAATATAAAATACATTTTGATTTGTTTAACACTTTTTTGGTTACTAAATTATTCCGTATGTGTTATTTCATAGTTTGATATCTTCACTATTATTTTACAATGTAGAAAAAATATGAAATTAAGAAAAACCCTTGAATGAGGAGGTGTGTCCAAATGTTTGACTGGTACTGTATGTTTAAAATAACATTGCGGTCGGGTTTGGGACCAGTTCTTGCGGTAGAAGGTGGGAGTCAGACAGAAAGCCAGAAAGCCAGCGGGTGCAGACAGGAGCGGATGAAGAAATCGGTCCTGTGCAGACTTCTGCTGTGCACCATGACAGTGAAGCCTGTAGCGTTAGAGCTGTTTATTACTGTGTCACCATGAAAAGTAGGGAATAAACTAGGAAAACTGACAGATCAATAACATTACATTGCCATACTGACTAATAAAAACTAACATTGCACTGCATAAACGTCAGAATATCAATATTCAAATAATTTGGCTGATGGTTTCTTTGTTTGATTCAGGTCCAGTGTGATTGAGGCAAAAAGAATAGCCAACGTTTGGCCAGCTCTCTCTCTCTCGCTCTCTGCTGTAACGGCACATCAACTGGGGAAAGCTAGTTCATTTACTTTTGTTGAAATGGGACAAAACAAAGGCTACAAAACATTTCCATACAAACAGCTGCTGTTAGATAGCAATATGACGTGGCTATTATTACTATCTGACAGATACAGTGCCTTGCAATAGTATTCATCCCCCTTGGCGTTTTTTATTTTGATTTCATGTAATGAGCATAAAAAAAATACTTGTTTCAAAAAATTATTTTAAAAAATCAAACGGAAAAATGGTGCATGCATATGTAATCACTCCCTTTACTATGAAGCCCCTAAACAATATCTGGTGCAACCAATTACCTTCAGAAGTCACATAATTAGTTAAATAAATTCCAAATGTGTGCAAACTACTGTAAGTGTCACATGATCTGTCACATGATCTCAGTATATATACACCTGTCTAAAAGACCCCAGAGTCTGCAACACCACCAAGCAAGGGGCACCACCAAGCAAGCGGTACCATGAAGACCAAGGAGTTCTCCAAACAGGTTAGGGACGAGGTTATGGAGAAGTACAGGTCAGGCTTGGGATAAAAAATATTATATGAGAAACTTTGAACATCCCACGGAGCACCATTAAATCCATTATTAAAAATTGAAAGAATATGGCACCACAACAAACCTGCCAAGAGAGGGCTGCCCACCAAATCTCAAGGACCAGGCAAGGAGGCAATTAATCAGAGAGGCAACAAAGAGACCAAAGATAACCCTGAAGGAGCTGCAATGTTCCACAGCGGAGATAGGAGTATCTGTCCACAGGACCACTTTAAACTGTACACTCCATAGAGCTGGGCTTTACGGAAGAGTGGCCAGAAAAAAATCCATACGTTTGGTGTTCGCCAAAAGGCATGTGGGACTCCCCAAACATATGGAAGAAGGTACTTTGGTCAGATGAGACTCAAATTGAGCTTTTTGGCCATCGGTTTGTCTGGCGCAAACCCAACACCTCTCATCACCTCGAGAACACCACCACAATGGTGGTGGCAGCATCATGCTGTGGGGATGTTTTTCACCCGCAGGGACTGGGAAACTGGTCAGAATTGAAGGAATGATGGATGGTGCTAAATACAGGGAAATTCTTGAGGGAAACCTGTTTCAGTCTTGAAGAGATTTGAGAATGGGATGGAGGTTCACCTTCCAGCAGGACAATGACCCTAAGCATACTGCTAAAGCAACACTCAAGTGGTTTAAGGTGAAACATTTACATTTTTTGGAATGACCTAGTCAAAGCCCAGACCTCAGTCCAATTGAGAATCTGTTGTATGACTTTTAAAGATTGCTGTACACCAGCGGAACCCATCCAACTTGAAGGAGCTAGAGCAGTTTTGCCTTGAAGAATGGGCAAAATCCCAGTGGCAAGATGTGCCAAGCCTATAGAGACATACCCCAAGAGACTTGCAGCTGTAATTGCTGCAAAAGGTGTCTCTACAGCTCTGCCTTGGGGCGGTGATATTCCGCAGCCTGTGCCCAGGGTCCTTTGCCGTCCAAAATCTCTGGAGATCGCTGCTGCTGCCCTTTACCACGCTGTTTGGTCCTTTGGTGGTGGGTGATTCTGTAACGGGTTTCTTCTTCCTCTGAGGAGGAGGAGTAGTAGGAAGGATCAGAGGACCAAAATGCAGTGTGGTATGTATCCATAATGTGATTTAATGGAAAATGAATACAAAATACAAAAGAACAAGAGAATCAAAATCAAAACCGAAACAGTCTCAAATGGTGCAAACACTGTAACGGAAAAATAATCACCCACAACTCAAGGGTGAAAACAGGCTACCTAAGTATAGTTCTCAATCAGGCACAACGATTGACAGCTGCCTCTGATTGAGAACCATACCATGCCAAACACTGAAATCCCAAATCATAGAAAAAAGAACATAGACAACCCACCCAACTCATGCCCTGACCGTGCTAAAACAAAGACATAACAAAAGAACTAAGGTCAGAACGTGACAGGATGCAGGGGCATGTTCATTATGCCGATTCTGTTGCGAAACATTTCTTAAACGGAAGCAAATGGAACATAAAAGGGAGGGACCTACATTAATTTGTCCAATAGACACTCTTGTTTTTGTTGCAAAACAAAACTGTTTGGACTAATGATTATACTACAGGTCACAGGTGGAGCAGGACCAGGTGCGTTCAAGCCAGGCATATCAGGGAGTCATCAGGCCGGGTTGCCTAATAAATGAGACTGTGATACCAGTTTTCTGGTACATTCTAAAATAAAGCAATGCTAAAACTTTGAACGTTTCCTTACAAGCCAGAATGTTAAATAATAAATAAAATTACACATCTGAACTTACTCAACTGGTTGTCTGTGCAGATGGTCTTTCTGCTGGTGGAAATTTGAGACAAAATATCCACAGGAAATTATTATTTACCCAACTTTTTAGAGTGTCCGTACTGCTGTTGATTTCTATCATCTGGCACATGCACAAAACCATGTAAACACATGCAAGACTTCGGTTAGTATGCACGCATCATGTGTATATATTCGGTCTTGTGCATGTGCCTTAGGTGATGAGAAAACGAATTGTGATGCCACACACAGAAACCCACTTTCTGAAGTTGGTTTAATAATACTTTCCTGTGGATATTTTGTCAAATTTCCATCAGAATAAGACCAACCGTCTAGACCACCAGCAGAGTAATTTTATTTAACTTCCTGCAGACTCTTCCGTTTTTTTGCGACACAATTCCCAGCAACACTAATGTGTCAATAGATCAAGACAACGGGGAAGTCGGAAATCTCGGACTCCCGACTTCGGTGCATTCAAAGCAACTGGGAACTCCGACTGGGGAAAATCGATTTGAACGGTCATCCAACTCGGAATTCCAAATCGGGAACTCTGGCCTCTTTCGACTTGCCAACCTGGAGATCACTGACGTCATGATTTGACCTTGTGTTTTTCAGAGTTCCCAGTTGTTTTAAATGCGGCAAGAGCCCCACAGGGAAATGGTTCCAATGTTTATTTACACCCTTCATTTTTCCCACAGGGAATTTTAGAAACACTTACAATAAGGGGTGTGTTTCATGTAGGCTTACCCTGGCGTGACGTTTTTATCGCCGTGAAAATCTCTCTAGGACAAGGTGACTTTTAACAATATATTTTGTATTTACCTGCATTGTTAAAAATGCCAATTAGCTGCTAATGTAGCTATCATAAAGAACTACAAATACCATGGTGATCAGGACGAGCCTGTCAAATAGAGGCAAAGGTAAGAATCTCAGGATGAACTATCTAATGTTAGCTAAATATAGTAATGAATAAATTTTTCAAAATGTTTTTAAATGGACAATTCTGTGAACTGCTCGTTTTAAACTGACACAATGGCCTGGTAGTACCCAAGGAGGGTTGAGAGCACTGAGGATGAGACACTTTGACACTTTGTTTCGTTATGTATGAAGACGAGTCATTGTCTCTGATTACTTTCCTTACCCTGTATCCTGTCCTTCCTTACCAGAAACAGGTGAAATTCCTTACCACAGGCATGGGACACTTCAAATCAAATGACTAGAGACTAGGAGGACAGGAGGCTGTTGAAGAGTATTCCGACACATCCAATGTTTGTCATTGTGCTTCCTTTTTGGTATGCCTTCTTGTCCCTCAGGCGGAGAAGAATGCTGAGAAGAATACTACATCCATTTTTTGGACTTTAAATTTAATCATACATACCCATTGATTCTTGAAGAATATAACTTAGAAATGCCTCCTGAGCTTAGTTCATCTGTTGTACCCAATCAGAACCCAAAATATAAGCTTCTTTTACGCCATTTTTTGTGGAAAAAAATCTAAATGTAAACAAACACTGTATAGCCTCAACATGGTTCAAACTCATTTTGATGTCTATAAATTTAAGTGGTTACATTTTTCCAGCCTCATCACTCAGCTTTTTAACCAAAACAGTGGCGGGGTGGTGCTTTGTTATTTTTGAACTTCTACAACCCAGTCATACATGGCACATTTATAATTTATACTTATCATTTATACATATTGTGTACATATCAGATGTATTACTATACATTAACACCCCTAAGTATTTGTTATTTTTGATAGATTTTTTATTATTATTGATATTGTTCTGCAATGTTGAGGTAACTAACACGCAAGCATTTCACTGCACCTTTTATACCTGCTTTAAACTGTGTACATTACATTTTTTTATTGTGTTTTATTTGAACTGCAGATTGACGCTTTAACGGCTGATAATAAATTATGACTCGACCACTAACCTCCACCATTACTCTGGTCTTTTTACTCTGACAGTATGAATGCTGCCAATACTAGGTCAATCCCAGAGGCGGAAATCAATAGTCTCCTGGACGACAAGGGGGACCTGGTGGTCAGCGACAAGACACACTTCGGGACACTGCTGCTAGTAGAGAGCCGGGAGCTAGTGGTCTTGATACAGTCAGTAACTGAGTTTCTACCTGTATTAAATGACATAGAACCACCCTGTCAATCGGTAAATACCCTGATGTGTTGATTTTAATAACACGTATGCACTATTTGTAGCATCATTGTCCTACCAAGACTTGCTGAATATCATTTTATTATGAGTTGTATCATTATTTTTCTCTTGACAGGAACCAAGGCTTAGAGACCCACAGACTGAAGTGCTGTGAGTTTGCTGGCTGAGACTCAGAGGAGCAGTTCACCCTAGGTACTGTGACAGACCCACCGGTACAACGAAATGGAGTCCTACAGCACCCTGCTCTAACACAGATCCAATATGGAGGTGTTCAGGGCCTATCCGGAAAGCGCACCCCCATAGTGGGCCCTGTTCTCTACCCGCGGTCCAGGCTTCCTGGTCATGGTCGTCAATTCATGGTCGTCAATTTCTGATGGCATCACATGTAATCTGTCTTTTATCTATTATCTGACTGAATCAATTGCTTATGGAGATTCCGTTTTTTGAACAATGATTTGTGTCCCTCCATCCTCCTGAGTAGCGCAGCAATCTAAGGCACTACATCTCAGTGCAAGAGGCATCACTACAGACCCTGGTTCCATTCCAGGCTGTATCACATCCGGCCGTGATTGGGAGTCCCATAGGGCGGTGCACAATTGGTCCAGCGTTGTCCGCGTTTGGCCGTCATTGTAAATAAGAATTAGTTCTTAAACTGACTTGCCTAGTTAAATAAAGGTAACAAAAACAGTCCTATTCTAGGAACTTGGGGTGTTGTGCAGAGCTGCTGCTGCTGCACTTCCCTCTTTCACCATTGGGAGGTGCCTTTAGGTCACAGTTGGCAGTAAAGAGGAGAGTCTTCTCCAGCCCTTTGCTCCCTACTGCTCGGCAGCCCCACTGCCCCCTCCTCAAGCTGCCCAGATGGTCACTGTGATGGCTTCACATCCACCTCACTGTCTCTGTTCTGTATTATGTAATGAAGTACAGTATGTTCAGCCTACAATCCACATGTCTCTATGGAATAATACAGATAACCTTCATTAAGCTGTCCACTAACATTCTGTATAATCAGAAATGCTTTTTCCCCCTAACCTAGTTACTGTACCCATGACGGACATGTTGAATGATGACAGTTTGGTCCACATTGTTGAATTACACCTCTCTCCTGTGTAGCTAGATGAAGTCCCTAGCCTATGACTTCTTGTGTTGTATTTCACAGATCAAACATGAGGAAGTGAGTCTGAGGGTGAACATGAGTTTCAGCATGGCTACATGGGAAAGCCTCTAGAGGTTCACCTTCAACGGGTTCTGGGTAGGGGTGTGATTGTTTAAACGACATTGGGATCGTTAACGTTTAGGAAAAATCCCTAACCAAAAAACGTAGGATTTTTTTGTTGTCCAAATTTCAGTTATCACAATACGACCACTAACAGGTCCCGATCATCATCATAAAGGGTCAAATAACAATTCAACAAATACCTCATGGAACAATGCTGTAACGTTAGTAGGATAAGATATGCATCTTTTAAATTATTTGCCACGTATATAAAGCTCTCCACACGTCATCGTCATTAACAGTTGGAACAATTGAAGAGTGAGACAGGAAAGCGACAGCAGCAAAGTCCTGTAAGTGGCAATACTTTGAGAAGTTTATTGAGAAGGTGATGAAATGCAAACTTTGTGAGGTTGAATTGAGCTACAGTGACAGTACAGGTGCAATTCTGTTAGGGAGACACTGTGAGACCCAACCCGTTGTTGGCAGCAGTGCGATAAGGGAGAAAATCATTGCTGATTACAGAAGTGATTGCAGTTGATATTAAGCTTTTGTCAATGGTAGAGGATGTCAGCTTCAATACCCTAATGGCACATCTAGAACCAGACTACAAGATGCCATGTCGAAAAACTGTGACGACTCTGATGGAAAAATTGTACAATGGTTGCTCAGCAAGCACAAAGCACGAGCTCTCAAACACCATATGTGGCATTAACAACAGATTGTTGGATGTCTATGAACATGCTGTCATACATCACTGCAACGAGCCATAATATTGATGAGAAGTGGGACTTCAACTGAGATCATGGAGGAGAGGCACACAACAGAGAACCTAAAACTGCATTAATATCATTGCTGCTGAGTGGGTGGGGGAGCAGGAGTAGGGGGAGAGCCGTCTGGTAGAGTTTCCCCTAGTTGCCACAAAGTCAAATAGACTATATTGTAAAAATTCATGAAATGTTTTATTTGATTTTTAGTCGTAATTTAAGGTTAGGCATAAGGAGGTCAGTAGTGTGGTTAAGTTTAGGAATAGGTTTAAAATCAGATTTTAAGAAGCGAAATCATAGAAATAGGTGTCTTCTATAAATTTGTGACTGTGGGAACTAGTGACAACCGGTAGGTAGGTAACCAGGACTGAGGTAGATTGAACTGTATTGCCCCCTGGCAGAACCATATCTGAATTGTGAATTCATGTCATTTTATGATTTTGTTTAAACGATTAGAAAGTGCAGTTTAAACGCTAAGAAAAAATGTTGTTCCTGGAAGTGTTGAGCTCTGTTCCTCTAGCATAGTGAAGTTTTGACAGTATATGGATTATGTATGATAATATTTGTGTTGACAGGTTGACCCATACCAAGCATACTAAGGGGGGAGTGGTACGTTTGAGTTGCATTTTCTTCCCAATCCCATTTCCAGTATATTTAGTATTTTGTCTCACTATTTCTTCTTCTCAACCCAGATAACTTTATTCCCTGTCTGGCATAGGAGGCTGTCGGGAGGAGCGAAGGGAGGAACATAATCATTGTAATGGCTGGAATGGAATATATGGAATGGAATATATGGAATGGAATATATGGAATGGAATATATGGAATGGAATATATGGAATGGAATGGAATATATGGAATGGAATATATGGAATGGAATATATGGAATGGAATATATGGAATGGAATATATGGAATGGAATATATGGAATGGAATATATGGAATGGAGTCAAACATGTGGTTTCCCTATGATTGATGTGTTTGATACTGTTCTATTGATTCCATTCCAGCCATTACAATGAGCCGGTGCATTCTCTCCTCTTCCCAGTGTTCTTCTCCACAGCCGTGATGCTCCAGGCCCCTTTATGGACGTGTGAGTGGTGGCCAGAGGAGTCAGACAAGGAGATAAAAGAGATGACCCTATCAAGCATCCCTGTTGACATGGTCTCAAAGGCCACACAAACCAAAACAGGAGATCCAAGCATTTGGGCTCCTTCATTCTGACAGCACAGATTCTAAAGCTACTGAAGTGTCATAAACACAAATAGCATCAAAACTTGTCCCAACTAGGACAGTTTAGTACCTTTGAGACTGATCAATGAAGAGAATGAGAATTGAGCCTATTTTATCTTCTCAAATTCCAGGATGCCATCTAAGCCCATCCCATTTTCAGGGCAGCTCTTCAACCAGCAGCTGAACCTGTCTCAGAGGAAGGCAGTGAAGTATATCCTGGCAGGGGAGTGCCGGCCCACCCAGTACATCCTTTTTGGATCCCCAGGGACAGGAAAGATGATCACCCTCATGGAGGCCATGCTGCAGGTTCTGTACTGTACACTTCTCAACCCAATGGATATCACAACCTTTTACATTTACATTTCAGTAGACACCAGAGCAACTTTGTGTTCATTTTAAGATAGCTAGGTGAGCCAACCACATATCAAAGTCGTAGTCAGTACAATTTTCAGTTATAAGCCAAATCAATGCTAGTAGGAAAAGACACATGCAAGGTTTTGATATTTTATAGTGTGTGGGGGGGTGATAAGACTGTGATGTCTTATTTAAGATCTTCTTTGAAGAGGTAGGGTTTCAGAGGTTTTTGGAAGATGGGCAGGGACTCTGCTGTCCTAGCATCTGGGGGAAGCTCGTTCCACCAATGGGGTGCAAGGACAGAGACGAGCTTTGACAACCAGACCCGCGTTGAAATAGTATTCGTTTTCATTGAAATACTGGACTGTTTGGTTCAGCCTGCCCTGCCTGGAGTACCAGATGTGCAGGAGTTGCACGGTAACTATGTTCCATTGATTCCATTGCACCTGGCATGCTCAGTCAAGTTTCTTGTAATTGGTTGTATTTGGTTATTTACAAAAGTTGCCCTCATTCTAGTTCTCTGGATAAACAGTGACATGTCTCCTCTTGTTTCCATTCTCTAGGTGTGTTACCACCTGCCCAGTAGTTATGTTCTGGTGTGCACTCTCTTCAACAGTGCTGCTGACCTCATCTGTATCCAGCTCCATGACAGTGGGTCCCTGCACGCTACGATCCTGGCCCGCGTCAACACCTCCTGACGACAGGAAGAGGTACTGCACCCACCGCCTCGATCCCATTTTCTCTACCAGTTTATGCCTCTGTCTGTATCTCCTGTAGGCAATCCCTAAGGTTATAAGGCAGTACTCTCGGGCTGGGAAGGACATCCGACAAAAAAAAACTGGAACACCCTTACTAAAGTGGTGCAACTGTTGAAAAACATTGCACATCACATAACTGACAGAAGTCATAACAGTCACTGTATTTTGTGGCCTCTTGATCAAAAAGTGAATCTTATGTTCTGTTGCTACCCCCACCTTTCACATAGTTCTGTCTTGAGACCCCAGGCAGGTGGGTCCAATTGTGAAGACCAAGCTGGCGCAGGCATTGGGCCATGGGGTGTCCATGCTGGAGAGACTGATGGCCAACCCCCTGTACACAAAAGAGAGTGGGGGATACAACCCAAAGCTGGTGAATACACACACACACACACACACACACACACACACACACACACACACACACACACACACACACACACACACACACACACACACACACACACACACACTCCCTGTCAGTGCCATGGTCATCTAAATCATGCATAGTGAGTCACCAACTGAATCCAGATGATGCATATTTTTATACATAATGTTTTGTCTTGCATTGTAATATAATGTTTAACAGACACTTTTATTCAAAACGACTTATGGGTGGCCCCAGCGGATATCGAGCCCTCAACCCTAGGTGTTGCAAGCACCATGTTCTACCGACTGAGCCACACAGGATCACATTGTAAATAGGTGGCTCCAAAGTTTATTGCATTCTCATGGTGTCCTCTCTTCTCCCTCCAGGTGACAAAGCTGGTGTATAACTACCGTTCCCAGGAGGCCTTCCTGGCCATGCCCTTTAGACTGTTTTACAGTGGGAAGCTGTGTGTCAGGGCCCAGAGGTCCATCTGCCCATCAAGGGATTCCATGGAGTCAGGATGAGGGCTCTATCTGTTTCTCTCGCTCTCTCGTTATGTTTCTTTCTGTCTTTCTCTGTCCAAAATAGACTCAAGACAATGGGATCTTTTTCAATAGTCTTTCCTTGAATCCATGTGGGATTCCACTGGGATTCTCTGCCTCTAACCCTATTACGGGGGCTGACTCACTGGTTTACTGGTGCTGTTCCATGCTGTCCCTAGGAGGGGTGCGTCACTTGAGTGGGTTGAGTCTCTGACGTGATCTCCCTGTCCGGGTTGGCGCCCCCCTCGGGTTCGTGCCATGTGGGAGATTTTCGTGGGCTATACTCGGCCTTGTCCCAGGGTAGTAAGTTGGTGGTTGAAGATATCCCTCTAGTAGTGTGGGGACTGTGCTTTGGCAAAGTGGGTGGGCTTATATCCTGCCAGGTTGGCCCTGTCTGGGGGTATCGTTGGACAGGGCCACAGTGTCTGGCGACCCCTCCTGTCTCAGCCTCCAGTAACTATGCTGCAATAGTTTATGTGTCGGAGGGCTAGGTCAGTCTGTTATATCTGGAGTATTTCTCCTGTCTTATCCAGTGTCCTGTGTGCATTTAAGTATGCTCCCTCTAATTCTCTTTCTCTCTTTCTCTCTCTTTCTCTTTCTTTCTCTTTCTCTTCTCTCGGGGCACCTGAGCCCTAGGACCATGCCTCAGGACTACCTGGCCTGTTGACAGTTGTTGTCCCGTCCACCTGGTCATGCTGCTGCTCCAGTTTCAACTGTTTTGCCTGCGGTTATGGAACACTGACCTGTTCACCGGACGTTCTACCTGTCCCAGACCTGCTGTTTTCAACTCACTCTCTCAACTGCACCTGCTGTCTCTAACTCTGAATGATCGGTAATGAAAAGCCAACTGACCTTTACTCCTGAGGTGCTGACCTGTTGCACCCTCTACAACCACTGTGATTATTATTATTTGACCCTGCTGGTTATCTATGAACGTTTGAACATCTTGGTCATGAACTGTTATAATCTCCACCCCGCACAGCCAGAAGAGGACTGGACACCCCTCAGAGCCTGGTTCCTCTAGGTTTCATCCTAGGTTCTCGCCTTTCTAGGGAGTTTTTCCTAGCCACCGTGCTTCTACATCTGCATTGCTTGCTGTTTGGGGTTGTAAAAAGGGCTTTATAAATACATTTGATTGATTGATTGATTGATTGATTGATTGTGTCTTCGTCATGTCCTCTGAGAGTTTCCTCTCCTCGTCTCCCACTGACATGTTGAGAACATTTTGACAAATACAGGTTTTCCTATCTTGTTGGCATCGGGCCTAGACGTTGAACACCAATAATGCCAGTCAGCTTTCCTTCTCTCATGGCACAGAGATGAGGGAGGGCAACAACCCTTTGTGGTTCAACCCTGGAGAGGCGGTACAGATGATGCTGTACTGCTGCCAGCTGGCCAAGAAGCTCTACAATCCTGTCAGTGGCATTATTGCTCCTTACAGGAAACAGGTCAGTATGGCCTGACCATTTAGACTGTCAACAGTGGGTACCATTCTGTTACAGTTTACTTGTTACTCGCCTAGTATTGCTGTAAAAATCCTAAAAAACCCATAACAAGTTCATTATTCTGTCACAACTAGTACAGTGGTCCCTCTCCCTTAACCCTGAACACCGAACTGACCGGTCTACCCACCTGAACCTCTGCTCCTCAGCCAGAGAAGGTCAGTGTGCTGCTCCACAGGGTGGGCCTGTCTAACATCACACTGGGCTCTGTGTAGGAGTTCCAGAGACAGGAGTTCCTGGTCATCATCTTGTCCACGGTAACATTCCCCTCCTTCATTATTGAACTTGACTAATTTCTCCCTTTACAGGGTCTCAGGTCCATTCGTTTTCAATTCAGGGAATACATTCTGAAATATAAAAAAAACAATGTGTCACTTTTGTACGAGTTGTATATCACTTCACTTTCTGAATTGACTGAATTGTAGATGCAATTGACACCTCTCTTAATACATCTAAATAAATGACCTCTTGTTCCAGGTGAGGGAGAATGAGTCAGTGCAGTGCGACGACCTGCAAAGCATCCTGTGATTGCTGTCCAACCCCAAGCGCCCCACACACACACACACACACACACACACACACACACACACACACACACACACACACACACACACACACACACACACACACACACACACACAATTTAATAAAACATGAGTCAAAGCAAGAAACTTTAATAAGTCAGTAATAAAACACACAAATCTCTTACTTTCTCCTCAGAGCTGCCAGTGAGAAAGAGGAGTGAGAGAGTTTGCTGTGCTCACTACTGCCCAGCTGTCCATCACTCCAACACTATTGGTCCTATTATGTTCAAATAGAGTTTTCTTCATTCCTTTATCACATTATCATGACTTGGCTCTCTACATTTGTTAATCTACACAGTGAGCTGCGTATGTGTTAATCAATGGAAATATGTATGGAGATGTCTTTGGAGAATGCACTCCAATTCCAAACTGCTGTAAGAGCAAACTTTAGATGCAGTTGTCATGCAGTCCACTGGTTGGCAGTATCATATGATGATACAAACCTTTGGTGTTGATTTTTCTTCTTATTGGGTTATTGGACTTTGACACCAGTGTCTATTTCATATTGTGCTAGCTATGTCAGTGTTGTATTGACAATGAGTCTATATCTAGCAACACTTCCAAAGGTGTACTTTAGAAACATCCTGCTATAATAGAAGAGGACTGGTGCCAGTGACTACCTGTGAGAAACCTATCATGAGTAAGAGAGGTACTGGGACCGTACCATAGTACCTGAGTCCCACATCAAAGAGCTCCTCAGGTAAACGGGGTCTGAAGCTCCCTGACAGTGTGGCACATTCAAATAAAAGCTGTCTCCTCCCTACTCATTAGAGTCCTATTGTGATTCAGTTTTAGCACCACCCCCTCTCCTCTACTTTCTCGCTGGGCTCCACCAGGGCTGACTGCCACAGGAGAGTCAGCCTGTCAGTAGCACTCAGTTGTCACATCCAGTCTCCGGGTGGACCTATAGGCAGACACAGACAGACGCTGCTTGCCTGCCCACTGGGGTGTTTAGACACACTGTCTCCTGCATCCTAGCATATGCTGTTACTCGCATTGCTCAACAGTGTCTGAGACACTTAAAAAATAGACACTCAATAGAATGGTCCCCCTTCACTGCCAGCAGGCTAAATATGACAACAACCAGGGACCTAAGAGGCAGGGTTATAGTATGTGTTTTTATATTTGTTTTTAAGTGTAGTTTCAGTATGTTTTCAGACCTGATTTGCTAGTTTTTATTTCTGTTTCCAATTTAGTTTTAGTGTTTGGAACAGAAAGCATGCCTGGGAGGCTAGAAGACGTTTGTGTTGTATGGTGTTTTTTTGGGATGTCACTTCTTACAACTGGGGGTGAAGTAATAGATAAAGTAATGAGTCAGATCAAAGGTTAGGTTTATATGATAAAGTATCTGTGACTTGGATTTAAAATGAAAAGCGCCGAGACTTGTGCAAAAAAATATGGTAACTCTCTCTCGCCCATGTTTACACTAATGAGGAGTAGGGGTTTACACTAATAAGGAGTAGGGGTTTACACTAATGAGGAGTAGGGGTTTACACTAATGAGGAGTAGGGGTTTACACTAATGAGGAGTAGGGGTTTACACTAATGAGGAGTAGGGGTTTACACCAATGAGGAGTAGGGGTTTACACTAATGCGGAGTAGGGGTTTACACTAATGAGGAGTAGGGGTTTACACTAATGAGGAGTAGGGGTTTACACTAATGAGGAGTAGGGGTTTACACTAATGAGGAGTAGGGGTTTACACCAATGAGGAGTAGGGGTTTACACTAATGAGGAGTAGGGGTTTACACTAATGAGGAGTAGGGGTTTACACCAATCCAATGGTTTTTAACTTGTAAGAATTATCAAGTTAGCTACTGATTTCTAAGGCTATTTGAAACCACAACAACATTTACCTGCCAGCTTCAATAGCTTGAAAACTTCACAAAAGCTTGAAACCCCCATTTCTGACCAAATTTTAGGGGGAAAAAAGTCAAACTTCTATTTTATTTTTGGTTTCAACGATAATAGTTGTGGTGTAGTTTGAATTTTTCAAACTGGTTTGTTAATTATTTTATTTCGGTTGACTAAATAGTTTTTTCATTATTATTTTTGAATTAGTTTTAGTTTACTATATTAACCTTGCTAAGAAGTTGTGTTGACTACATGCAGGTGGAAAAGACAAGAGTTTAATGCGTTACTCCCTGTTTTAGGCATTCTGTATGGAAGGGGCAACATGCTGACTGACTACTCTCAGGATAGCCAAGCTAACATACCTACAAATGATCCACAGCTCCAAGTACTATTGTTTGACATTTCAATATAAAGAGTTTTTGGTTTGTCATTCTTTTTGCTTGCCAGGTGAGAGGTGTTGCCATATTCATAAATGAAAACTTGCTGACATGGACATATAGGTTTAACAGTAGAGAAGTGGTTGGAAGTGTACAGAGCTCATTCCGCTAGTGCAGTACTGATTCAATGACCAGTTTGTCTGAACACCTTTTGTACTATAAAACCATACCGAATAAGATGACCATTAACATAAAACTACTATGTTAACCAATGTGATCATCAGTGAACATATTTGTCTGTGTGGGAGTGTGCCTTTGTGACTCCTTAATGGTCTTTGATAGACAGGTGCCCAAAGGAACCGTAGTCCCCATTACCAACACAAACACACCGTCTACAGACAAGCAGGGGGGCCGTTAGAAAGAAAAACAGTCCCCTGCAGGGATAATGGCAGAGGCAGCTTGTTAAACGTATGACACTATTGTTCTGAAAAATTGGTCTCTGACTCTAATTGCCCAGTTAGGCCCCTCAGTAAGTCTCATCGTCTGAACCCAGGGCCCCGGCTCAGATCAGACTGGGGCTGGGTAGGCACCAAAGCCTTACAGGATGGCCGCTTGGCTGAGGCCGATGGGATAGGGGCCAGCCAGACTGAGCCTATATTCATAAATCAAATCAAATCAATTTGTATTGGTCACATACACGTGTTTAGCAGATGTTATTGCGGGTGTAGCGAAATGCTTGTGTTTCTAGCTCCAACAGTGCAGTATTATATAATAAGTCATATCTAACAATTTCACAACAATACACACAAGACACACAAATCTAAGTAAAGGTATTGAATTAAGAATATATAAATATATGGACAAGCAATGTCAGAGCGGCACAAACTAAAATATGGTAGAATAGAATAGAAAGAGTCTTAGAGAAGGGGTACTGCCCTAGGATCAGTTTTGCATTTAATATCGTAAGGAATGTGATCCTAGATCAGCACTCCTACTCTGAGATGCTTTATGAATATAGGCCCTGGGGCTTATATTGATTTGCCTGGCACTTCTACAGTCTGAGCCTTGGTACTGTTCCTTGTGTGTGTGGCAGCACTCAGACCAAGCCCTATTACTGACTCAAGCCCCCTGGGCGCAAGCCCCCATCAGAGATACACATCTGAACGTGGTTTGAATTGAGTTACTTATCAACTGTGCTTTAATGTTGTGCTGCCATTAGAAGTTTGTGCGAGACGGAGGGAGTGAGAGAAGCGGCATGTCATTAGAAGCAGAGCCTGGACCACCAGTCTGCATCACAGTGGGAGATCTCTTCTAGTTGTCTGATGAGAAGGTAGGATGAGAGGGTAGGAGCGCCCTGTGGTTGTCTGCCACCAATATGACACAGTGTTCCTCCCAAACTGTGATGAAATCATTTTTCTGTGATAATCATCCTTCTCCAGGATTTCCTTGAATACTTTTTATACCCTAATGTTGTGGTTCCCAACTCCGGTCCTCGAGTAACCCCAACAAAACACATTTTTGTTGTAGCCCCGGACAAACATAGCTGAATCAACTAGGTGAGGGCCTGATGATTAACTCACAAGTTGAATCAGATGTGCTTGTCAGGGACTATAATACAAATGTGTACTGTTGGGGGTATATGAGGACAGGAGTTGAGAACCACTGCCCTAACGTGAGATATAAAGCAGAACAGGTAAGACATTCCGTAGTTACTTTTTGCACAAGCTTTTTAAAAGTAAAATAGTGAAGTTGGCTCTATGATTTGAAAGTGTCAATAATTGGCAAGAGAAATGGTATGTTTTGAATGTCATTGCAACATAAGGTACAAGATTTACACTCCCCTCCATATTTATTTGGAATGTGAAGCTAAAATTTGACAACATACAGCATTTTGAATTTGAGATTTTGAGATTTGAAATGTTTCATATGAGGCAACAGTACAGAATGTCACCTTTTATTTATTATTGTTTTTCGGATTATGTTTTGTCCACTAGGAACTGAATGACATTAATGTAAACCTCTTGTGTAATTTTTTTGTCACTTCTCTTGTAAATAAGAACAGCAGATGTTTCTGAACACTTCTACATGAAATCAAATCAAATCACATTTTATTGGTCACATATTTAGCAGATGTTATTGCGGGTGTAGCGAAATGCTTGTGTTCTTAGCACCAACAGTGCAATAGTATCTAACAATTAATGAATCCTGAATAATGATGAGTGAGAAAGTTACAGAGGAACAAAGATCATTAATCATCACTTCTATGTATGATTACAGAGCAACATTTACACATTTTAGCTTCACTGTCCAAATAAATATGGAGGGGAGTGTATGTCATTATATGATTGTCTGGGGGCTCCCGAATGGCGCAGCGGTCTAAGGTACTGCATCTCAGTGTAAGAGGTGTCACTACATACCCTGGTTCAATTCCAGGCTGTATCACAACTAGCCATGATTGGGAATCCAATAGGGTGGCACACAATTGGCCCAGTGTTGTCTGGGTTAGGGGTAGGCCGTCATTGTAAAAAATAATTTGTTCTTAACTGATTTGCCTGATTAAAAAGTATGTGTCTGTCTGCTGCAGTCAAGTTTGATCTGATTGCTACAGTAGGTAGACAGAGCTGTAGCTTGCTGTTGTTGTAGCATTTAGCATGTGCATCAGACTGTAATCTAGGGTCACATCAAAGCCCAGTGAGCCAGACAGAAACACGTCTCCGCTAATGGGAGTGTGATCAGAGCTGGGCTCTGGGATCAGGACCCTTCTTCTCAGGAAACCCTCAAATTAGCAAAGGAGGAGACATGAAAGAGACTCAATATTGAGGAGACTGCCTGTCTGTCTACACAGAAGAAATAAGCCTACACTGTTTCTCCTGAGTAAAATATGAATTATAAACATTCTTGATTTCACATGTCATATTTAAATGCCAGTCAATGTTTCAGAACTTTGTCTCAAATATAAATGTGTGTTTCATGTACTTCTGTCTTTACAGCAGTATTCTCAAAACAATGGCTCACAAGACAAAAATTATATATACATGAATACATAACTGCTCAGCAAAGTGTCTTATGTGAACCAATCAGCAGGAGGTATTTCTAATGTAAAAGTCAATAGATTTAATGGCAAAAATAAGCCCCGGAGACTGATAGTTTTGCATTGTAATGCCTTGGCTGTGATTGCTCTCATAATGCCCCCCGCCTCCATTCACTATTACCCCCTATGTCTGCAGTCATCACAAAACTAGCTGTTGTCTCCTCTCGCACCTCGTCCCAGCCTCTTTGATAGGTAGTTGATAACAGTCTGATGGGGCTGGGCTGGTTGTATATATAGAGGGAGGCAACTGGCACAGAGAGACATTACCTTTCCTACAGCAAGCAACAGCAGCACCTGTCTTCTCCTTAATTGGATTTTCAGTCAGGACTTTGTTTCTCTTCACGATGGATCTCTTCTCCTTCACCCTGACTCTCCTGGTTCTCCTGGCCCCAGCCTGGGGCTTCGACCTGGGTCAGTCGACCCGCTGTGTGCCTATCCCTCACCAGATGAGTGTGTGCCAGGACGTGGGCTACTCGGAGATGAGGCTGCCTAACTTGCTGGGGCACAGCAGCCTAGAGGGCGAGGTGGTTCCCCGTTCGGAGGACTGGAGACCCCTGCTGCAGACCGGTTGCCATCCCCAGGCCCAGGCCTTCCTCTGCTCCCTCATCGCGCCCGTCTGCCTCGACGCGTAAGTCTGTAGCTTTTGTTTGCCTTTTACCTATACATGTCCTCTTCTATCTTTCTATGTCCTTCCTGTGTGTGTGTGTCTTTCTCTCTCCATACTAGGTTGCTCTCTTCCTTCTCTGTCAACTTGGCTGTTCTCTCTGTCTATTTCCCTATTACCTTCCCCTTGAGAACATCCCACTGCCAACTCCTTCTCAAGAGGGAACTATCCACTCCTCCATCACTTATATTTCACCCTCAGTGTGTTTACAATGGAACATGACCCCGTGTCTGTCTCTCCATCTCCAGTTTTATCCAGCCGTGCCGTAGCCTGTGTGTGGCCGTCAGGGACAGCTGTGCCCCAGTACTGGCCTGTCAGGGCCAAGTCTGGCCAGAGGCGCTAGACTGTGACCGCTTCCCTACCCAGGAAGACATGTGCCTGACCACCCACCCCAAACACAGCAACAGCCACCTCGCCAAAGCATTGCCTAAGCCTGCATGCCAAGCATGTCCTTCCGTGGAGGAGCACCCTTCACTGAAGACAGTTCTGGATGCTCTGTGCCAGGATGACTTTGGTAAGCATGTGCAATAATGTACTGTATATATGTGTATGTTTGCACTGATTAGTATGTTATGCAAGTTTATTAGTGTGTATATTTGTACCATACATATGTGTGTAGTTCTGTCTCAGCTAGCATACTCACCTTCTGTCCTCTCTCTCCTCCCTCAGCTGTAACAGCCAAGCTGTCTCGCCGGCGCCTGCCCTCAGGGGAGCCAGAGTTTGAGGTGGAAGGCCGGGTAGAGTTTATCCGCCAGGGCCCCTTGCTTCCCTACGACACCCAGCACCTCCTCCAGCAGTGGCTGCTCATCAACCTGCCCTGTGCCAACGTACTGGTCCGGCCCGGCCGTGTCCAGCTCTACCTGCTGACAGGCGCTGTGCAGTCCGATGGCACCCTGGCCCTCACCCGCCTCTTCCCCTGGCACAAGAAGAACAACAGCATCACAATGGCTGCGCGCAAGTGGAAACACCACAGGTGTTGAGTGACTGGATGATAGTGATATAATGAAAAATATGATCTCTGTTAAATCTGTGTTGCTTAGAATGGCGTCCTGAGTGGAAGGTCGGTTGAGTATATGATGTTTCCTGAAGTTACTGACTTGATGTCAGAGGTGTTAGAGCTGGACTCTCTCATTGGCCCTCTGTTGCCCTCTGCTCCTTCACAGTAGCTCAGCTACAGCACACAGTAATAGAATGCACTCTAAAAACTATACATAGTAATAGCTAAATGTAAATTATTTCTAAAGAGTATTATTTTCTATTTAGATAATGCCGTATTTATGTGTTTTGTATGTTGGATTTTTCTGTTAAGTGAGTGAAAATAATACAATAATAAAAATGTAAATATGTAATCTATTTCTATTGAATTAGTGTTGGTTATTCTATATGATTCATACAGCATGTAAAATAGCCAGAACCTTACAGCCAAATAGGTGAATGAGGAATGGTGCAGGAGTGCAGGATGTCCAGATAGTGAATGGATAAGGAAAAGACAAAGTCCAAAAATAAAATTGTCTTACAAACAACAAAGTTCCAGCATAACATCTGGCATTCACCACAGTTGTACAATGTTACATTTAATTGGCATTTCATATTTGTAATATCTGTCATTTATTTGATATTGTCTCTGAGGTCCTTGGTAGCAAGCACTATCTTTATTGATGTACTGTATTTTTGTGTGAATATTAAAGGCCCAGTGCTTCCCAAAACTTGTGTTTTACATATATTTCCACACTGAGTTCGAATAATACTGTGAAATTGATAATGTCATTTAAGTGTAAGAGCTGGTTGAAAAGACCTCTTTGGTTGGATGGAGTTTTGGCCTGCCTGGTGACATCATCAGACAGTATAAGTTAATAGACCAATAACAAAAAGCGTTTCAAACCTCTCTGCCAATAATAGCTAGTTTTCAGGTTACATATCCCTCCCATTAGGCTCATCCAATTACACCCCTCAGACCACTCCCAGACAGTCCTAGCAATATTCTAGCTTGAGAAGTTGTTCTTTGCTTAGAAGCTATTTTTATTTATTTTTAACCATTTTAATTCATAACAGTAAGGTACATAATTGTTACACAGAAATAATTTTATATTGAGATAAAAATGCCTGCATTGGGCCTTTAAATACTGTAACTTATTACTGTTGTCTCGTTTTTACTATTGCTTACTCAACATCTTGAATATTAACACGGAATGAAGAAATCAGCATTTAATGAATCATTTTATTTACAGAAATTGTTTCAGTTAAAAGAGTAAAATAAATATTCTGAATACAGTCTTACATGTTAAAGCATTTGTACATGGTTGTGTGTAGCTGACTAACCTTCAGTTTGTGTTTATATACAGTGTATGATAAAATAAAGTTTCCAAAACACTTGCAGTCAGTCTAGAAAATGTTACTACACAATAGCAATCCACACAATATTAAAATGACAAGATTTTCTTGTTATGAAGTGTTAGTCGTTTTATCCAATGCTCAACGCCCATCTTTCAGTCTCTCATCCTCTCAGGGATCAGAGGTCATAGTGTATCTGTGCGGACTCAGTGGCTGTTTCAAAGTCGCAGGTTCCTTGCATGACTCTTTCTCTGTGGTAACACCTGTGTCCGAGTCCTGCTGCTGTGACGGTGAGCTGTCTGATGGCGTGCCCGTGCTCTCTGGTGCCCCCTTGCGTTCTTCTTCCTGGTTGCAGCCCCGGGACATGAGCTCCTCCATGGGGGAGCGGCAGCTGTGGCCCTCCTTCTCCTTACAGTTCCTCCACTTCATCCTCCGGTTCTGAAACCAGATCTTCACCTACAGTAGACACACAGGTCAGTGAGAGGTTCATTTTGGGGTGCCAGTTGTTTTGTTTAGTCAAATCTAAGTCTATGATACAGCAGGGAGCATTATCTCTATTTATTCAGTCTGTTTGAAGTGCCACAATTATACTTTTCTAAGTAGTGCCACAATTATACTTTTCTAATTAGACAAACACTTAGAGCATATGCAATTTTAGTCTACTTCTCTGCTTTTCAAATCTAAAATAAGAACAGAAATATCTTCTTCCAATCAAACATTACAGCTGTTTTAGTAGCCACCTCAACTACAACTGAAATGTTGACCACTTTCCCCCTACTTTAGACAAAAGCTTAGAGGGTATGACATCTTGGTCTACTTCTTACAATTATCACAGTAGTGATGGCAGTATTGTAATAACATTTTAAGATGAGGGACACTTACCATAGAAGATATTTACTAAATCTAGGCTGGAGCACTCATACCCAGTAAGATGTGTTTGCATTCAATGAAGAGGTGATATGAGAAAAAAAGCATGATGTAGCATAGGATATAAAATGGGGTTGTAATGGTGACCTCCGACCTAGACCTACAGTATATGGTATCCTACCTGGGATTCCTTCAGGCTGAGATCTGCTGCCAGTTTGTTTCTGTCTGTCTTGCTGATGTATTTCTGTCTTTTGAACGTTTTCTCCAGCTCCTTCCTCTGCTCATCCGAGAACACCGCCCTCCTCAGGATTCCTCGCCGGGATTTGGGGCTCGTATCCGGGGACCACATCGGAATATAGGCTCCCTCTGAAAGGTCAGAGGTCAGAATCATTCATATTCATGTTTTGTATTCCAGCTAAAAAATAACCTGACTTGAGGAAAGGCAAATGTCATTTTTTGCATTGGGTTATTATGGATGAGTAAATGTATTTTCATTGACATATGTTCTCTGTTGCATGCATGCAATGGAACATTGCCCTACTAGATACAAGTACCAATATTTTAATATGGAAATGGATGTAAGGTGAACGAAGTCAATAACAAGAAATAATTTTAATTCACAAGATAAATATATTACTGTATATTCCCACATCAAGTGGACTAAAATAGAAAATCATCCTAATTAATGAATGAAGTTTTGTTATTCAAATGCATTATTGCTCTGGCTATCATGTCCAGTCCAGTCCAAAGCACTGAATACATCCTTATACTGATTATATACTTAACAAAAATATAAATGCAATATGCAACATTTTTCTAAGATTTTACTGAGTTACAGTTCATATCAGTTAATCAGTTCATTTAAAAAAATGAATTTGGCCTTAATCTATGGCTTTCACATGACTGGGAATACAGATATGCATTTGTTGATCACAGTTACCTTAAAAAAATGGGCCTCACAATGAGCCTCAGAATGTCGTCACAATATTTTTGTGCATTCAAATTGCCATCGATAAAATGCAATTGTGTTTGTTGTCAGTAGCTTATGCCTGCCCATACCATAACCCCACCGCCCCCACGGGGCACTCTGTTCACAACAATGACGTCAGCAAACTGCTCGCCCACACAACTCCATACACGTAGTCTGCGGTTGTGATGGACGCACTGCCAAATTCTCTCAAATGACATTGTAGACAGCTTATTGGTAGAGAAATTAACATTCAATTCTCTGGCAACAGCTCTGTGGACATTGCTTCAGTCAGCATGTCAATTGCACACTCGCTCAAACAACATAGGACCAACACATTTTGGTCAGTGTAAAAGGCAGACTCACGCATCTACTAACTGGCTCACTTCGTCACTCACTATCTACATGGATTGTGTCCATTTTCCGTCACTCTTATACACACTTACTCTCCACTACTTAGTTTGCATCAATCTGTCTAATTTAACAAAATGGGGGTGACTAAAGAGAGAATGGAGACCCATTTTCACAGAGGAGAAAGAGATTGGGTGAAGAGCAATCCCACACTGCCTGACTCACGCACAACAAGAGTCAAGTGGAACATTTGACCAAATCCCATTGAGCAATGCCTTTTTAATCTGTACGACAAATCTGCACACAGACCACCTCTGGGGTGCGAGTAACCGGTTAGATGCGCTCCTTAAGCCTCAATGGCTACCACTTAAATGGAGTTTTAACAGGTCACTCCCAAGGGCTTCATGGTCTGAGCGCACAACCCTTAGGGTCCTGCCACAAAGGCTGTTCATTGAAAGGACACTACTCGCTGGCTCAGCGTTCCTCACTAAATATTTTCTCTTGCAGGTATGGGCCCGGTTCTATGGGAAGATGAGCTCGAATAAGTCTATACACTTTCATTGAGTGTTTTATGTTCAGGTCAGGGGACTTTAAATGGAAAGGAATGAGAGTGAGTTGACAGGAAAAGGAGGGAGTTGAGGAGCTGGTTTCTGTGGCCACACAAAGAGTGAGTGGGCAGTCCCCTTTCTGCAGAGGAATAGCTGTTTTCTGTGTTTTTGTGCTTCGCAGAGTTTCTTACTGCAGTGAAAAATTGCAGCGGGGTCCCTTGTGGATGGGGGAGTGAAAGTGCTGATTGGTCACGGCATTGTCCTGTTGCTGGGCACTGTGGGAAAGTGTCAGCCCACTAAGAAGGCTCAGGGAACCGGGGGGGAGGGGGGCAGGGGGTCTACTGAGGGATTATATTTGCTGCCTCACTTGTCAGGAGTCAAAGGACCTAGCAACTAGCATCACAACCCTGACAGAAGTTAGGAGAAATCAATGCTGCCCTCGTCATGAGACTTTCACTATGAAAGGTTAATACAGACTTCAAAATAAATCCAATTACATAACACAATTCAAATCCATATAGATTCTGGTTTCATGGAAATATTTTCCATGAAACCTACACTAAATCATTTTAGGAGCCTCATTATATAAATAAATCCCCTCCTTTGGCAAGTCGTAACATTAGCAGTTTGGTCATACTGATTCAATTATCACAGTTGGACCAACTATCAGCCAAACTGTCCTATGTGCTGAGACTCAGCTCACAGAGATGCAATACGAATGTCACACAGAGACCAATAACAGTTACATGGCATACCTCTTATTAATACAGTCCTAATCTGACAGAGACAAGGCGCTCTGCACACTTGAGTGGGCCTGTGTGCGTATCTATATGACTCCAAATGGGGGCCTTAATGGCCATAAAAGCACCCCCCCACCCCACCCCGCTCCACAACCTCCCCCCCACCTTTAAATGGTCTAAATAGCCGTGAATGGTCATGAATAGCAGTGCAGAGAGTTGAGTGGAGAATTAGCTCCTTGGCATTGCATCAGTAATTAGCCGTAGAGAATATGGGAGACCCTGCTGTTAATGCTTAGAGAGGAGCTGAGGCATCGCTGATGAAGTATTAAATACTCACCGGAGAAGACAAGTGGAGGGCTGGACCCACCACAGCACACTGCTGCCAGCACATACTGAGGGCGCCGTAGAAACACACTGCTCAACAGGCCTGCAGAGAGAAGAGAGAGAGGGAGATGGGGAAGGAGGAATAGAGAGAGGGAGAAGGGGAAGGAGGAATAGAGAGAGGGAGAAGGGGAAGGAGGAATAGAGAGAGGGAGAAGGGGAAGGAGGAATAGAGAGAAGGGGAAGGGGAAGGAGGAATAGAGAGAGGGAGAAGGGGAAGGAGGAATAGAGAGAGGGAGAAGGGGAAGGAGGAATAGAGAGAGTGAGAAGGGGAAGGAGGAATAGAGAGAGGGAGAAGGGGAAGGGGAAGGAGGAATAGAGAGAGGGAGAAGGGGAAGGAGGAATAGAGAGAGGGAGAAGGGGAAGGAGGAATAGAGAGGGGGAGAGGGAAAGAAGGGGAAAGGGAGAGAGAATATGGAGAGAGGGGGTAAGTTAAAGTAAAAAATAGCATGAGCAGAGAGACATATAAGGTGTAATTTCAGAGGAAACACAGAATCTCTTTTAGTGGGTTTTATTACACCCCCAGCCCGCACACTTAATTATACTGGATTTTATATACTGGAGTTTCCTGGTAGATTTTCCCCACAGGTTCCATTATTCTCTACAGTAGCTGAAAGGGAATAGGAGAGATACTTAATGGTGCAGTTACGAGTGCCTCTCTCACTTTATAACTACTGGTGGATGCTACCCACTTTATATGTAAACTGGGTGTACAAAACATTAGGAACACCTGCTCTTTCCATGACGTAGTCTAACCAAGTGAATCCAGGTGAAAGCCATGATCCCTTAAATACATTTTAGTCAGAGTAGATGAAGGTGAGGAGACAGGTAAAATAAGTATTTTTAAGCCTTGAGACAACTGAGACATGGGTTGTGTATGTGTGCCATTCAGAGCGTGAACGGGCAAGACAAAAGACTTAAGTGCCTTTGAACGGGGTATGGTAGTAGGTGCCAGGTGCACTGGTTTGAGCGAGACAAGAACTGCAACGCTGCTGGGTTTTTCACGCAGCAGTTTCCCGTGTGTATCAAGAATGGTACACCATTCAAAGGATATCCAGCCAACTTGACACGATAGTGGGAAGCATTGTATTCAACCTTATAAAGTCTGTGCCCCAACGAATTGAGGTTGCTCTGAGGGCAAAAGGGCTGCAACTCAATATTAGGAAAGTGTTCCTAATGTTTTGTACACTCAGTGTATATACTGTATTCTAGTCAAGGCCTATCCTATAAAACCTCTGCTGTACACACCGTTTCTATTCATATACTGGCCATTATGTCCATACACACCATCATATTTATTTTATTTTTCTTTCTTGGATTTGTGTGTATTGTTTTGTATTGTCAGGTATTAATGCACTGCTGCAGGAACACAAGTATTTCGCTGCACCCGCGATAACATCTGCTAAATGTGTGTATGCGACCAATACAATTTGATTTGAGTTTATGGTTAGGGTAAGGGTTAGGGTTAGGGTTAAGTTTAGGGTTAGAATAAGGATTAGGGCTAGGGTTAGTAGATAGTTAGTTGAAATATTGCTAATCATCTGTAGAGCATCTGCAGATGAACTATCCAAATAGTGTTACCTAAATGGCAGTATAGCAAATGGAATTTGTATCTGATATAATTTTCTGATATTTTGAACTGAAGGCAGAATAAGTTGATAGGATGAAGAGGTTACACTTCCTTACAGTGTCTTTTTAATGAGAAATCTATATAAATAGGATTTGTTCTGAACAATAAGTATTTTCTGAAAATGTGTTTTGCATGCATTTTGACACGAGGGAGAGTCGAAACAACTGGTTTTGTCAATTCTAAGGCAGATACATTTTTAATAAATATATATATATAAAATCAAATCTCATTTCCCCCATGTATAGTTTCAAGGGCCTACACATTAGGTCTCACAACCACCAATATAATATAATACTATCATCATGTGGTGTATTATATACCATTGTACCTGAGTGTGGATGAGGAGGAAGCCCTCTGTCTTTGACTCGTTCACAGTTTTTACTCTGGCCCTCATAGAAAACATGCTGAGGGCCCCAGGTGCTCCAGTAGGGGCCGATCGAGGGCTCCTTGAAGAGCCCACTTGTTGGTCCACCTGAGGTGGGCGAGGAAGAGGATGAGGAAAAGGATGGCCCTGCCGAGCGCAGCAGGTTGTCTATGAGGAAGCTCTTCCCAGAGATGCCAAAGCCTGGATGAGTAGGTGATCCTGCCGCCATATTCTCCTTCTGACCACCGATCATTCTGTTCACTGTGACCCTAAGGAGCGCTCCCTCACCCGATTAAGGAAACCCCCGCACCTCTCTGATTCAGAGGGGTTGGGTTAAATGCGGAATACACATTTCAGTTGAATGCATTCAGTTGTACAACTGACTAGGTATCCCCCTTTCCCTTTCACTCACCTCACAGTACAGCCCATTAGTCTCAGCAGCCACAGAGCCAAGTTACAGAAGAGACTCAAATTTGAGATATAATCCCTCCAAGTCTCCCCAGACCACGGCCAACTTCATTAAAGTCCCAGGAAAAGAAAAGCTCTCTCTCTCTCTCTTCTTCTCTTCTCTCTTTCTCTTCTCCTCCAGGATCTGCACTTTGCTCCAGGGCTACCGTGTGATTGGCTAAGAGGCTCTAATGTGATTTTCAATTCAGATAAGACTGGGTGCTTTCTGGAGTGGCAGAAGGTGGGCCCTTCTCCATTCATTATGTCAACTTGCCTATTAAATGATAGACACCAGATAAAATGGACTGCTGGCCAAAGTTTAACGTGCACCAAGCATATTTCTCAGTCCTGTAGTAAATAGTTCTCTTTTCTGCAGCTACCTTAGAGCAGCCATTGTGTCCCATAGAAAGGCATGGACATGAAATAGTTTGCAGCTCATTTGTGCGCACAATGCATAATAATATTGGTTTGGTTTGATCTAGGTCACTGTTTACGTATGAATTTTGATGCAAGAAAACATAACTAGAAAAAAAGTGAATTCCCACAAAGAATGTACATTGCCTTCTCATATCTTTACTTTTCAAGAGTTAATCATTTTATAATTATTCTGATTGAGTAATACCATGCACATTTGAGGTAGAATTTAAATATCTACTAAATGTTTTAAATTAAATGTTTTGGTCAAGAATGGAATTTGATCTCAATTACACTTAACTTTAATTGACCACCAGATACAGAATATGAATGTTGTGAATGACCGATTCAATCAGGTCATTCATATTTCATGTTTTACTCTATGAATTCAAACCAATTAATACATCTTTCAGATTGCCTCTGTAATGGTTTAAGTGGTATTCTCCCACCACTTTCCTCCTCTTTTTAGTGACTTGGTTGGCCTAATATGGTTTGTCACTCACAGACTTGACAGGCCTATTGGTTCCTACTTGAGATAGATAATCGATTCCGTCTGTTTTAAAAATACCTTCCGTCCAGCTTGACAGAAATATGCACAAAAAAGCTGTGAAGGATCTACAGCAGTTAACGTTGGGGTCTGATGTGGATGAAAGGGAGAGACAATGTAGGAGGTCAACTTTGATAGAACGGTGTAGTTGAAATACTATTGGTTATGTGAGAAGCATCTGTATATAATACTACAACAAATTCAGGGCACAGGAGGTTGTTGGCACCTTAATTGGGGAGGACGGGCTCTTGTTAATGGCTGGAGAGGAATGAGTGGAATGGTATCAAATACATAAAAAAACATGGTTTCCATGACTCTGTTCCAGCCATTATTATGAGCCGTCCTCCCCTCAGCAGCCTCCACTGATTCAGGGGAAGCCGAACTGGAACCCGAACCCAGGTTTGTTGTTATAGATTTATTGAATTTCAGAGGCACAGTTGAAGCTTTACAGGATATACATGGTATAGTACTGTATACACTGTCCAATTAAATGTTCACTTGCAGGTTCCTTCTCGACAATGCAAATACAACAAGAAATAATAAAAGATAAGAATATGAACATAAAGTAAATGGTTCAGTAGAATAGAATAAAAATGTTAGAATAAGTATAATACAGGAAGGCACAAATTATAGTGCAATATTTACACGTGGTTTGGGGAAGGGGGTATTTGGGGAAGGTGGGGTTGATATGTGTGTAGCATGATTTTATACGTGTGTTTGTGAGGGGGGTATGTGTGAGTGCGTGTGTGGTATATTTTAGCCAATGGGTGGCTGGCATCATGTGTAACCATATGACCCTGATCTGACTGCTCCGGCTAATGATACTCAGCCTCATAATAGAGGAGCTGGGGGAAAGGAGGAAATTAAATTGTGGAACAGTAAGCAAGCATGTCCAGGCAAAGCGAGGCGAGGGGGTGCACGGTTCGGGGGACACCTCATGCTGGGCATGGAAAATGTCCCAGACAGCCAGAGCAATTGTCTGGCCGCCAGGGAACCAAAGGTTGCTTGTAATCAGATTTGAGGTTTTATATTCTCCAGACTGGTGGAAAAAGCAACTGTGGTGTCTTGTTTGAGGGGTGTTAGTGGGCTCAGGCTGTGCTATCTACCTCTGTGTGTACCTAATGCCTCTTTACATGCTCCACATTGGCTGCTGTTTGTGATACTGCCCTAGGCTTTTGTCTGTTGCCAACAGGAACCATTTGTTCATGACACAGTGAGCCACAGGCAGCAGTGTGGGACTATTTATCTCTAAATAAGTCAACCTTGCAAATTAAAAAATCATATAATAAGCTGCATCTCTGATGATAAGATGCAAGATGAGTGCACTGTTGTTTTTATCTGCAATGTGTTTGAGATTATTCAGTTTAAGGCAGGGGTGTCAAACTCAAATACCCAGTGGGCCAAAATGTAAAACCTGAACAAAGTCACGGGCCAACATTGAACAAATTAACCTTTTAATATGGACCCAAACAAGTTTTGCTTTAACATTGAATATGGAACAAGCATCGCTTATTACCATACAATATATAATTTAATAGTGGAGACATGCAAAATCGAATTTCAAATGAAAAAACACATCAATGGCATTCATTTATTAAATAAATAAAATTTAAATAAAAATTGTATGCCTCTTTTCTATTTGCAGCCTTCTGATTTAAATACCAAAATAAACTTTTTCCACTGGCTAATAATTTTACAAATAAAATGATAATAAATCAATCAACCATTCAAGCCCATGCCTTGTAGCAAGAAAAAGTGCATAAAGAAAACGTTAATTATTGCACACTGGTCTAATCTGATGTGCCCAAGCCAGATACCTGGCATCTCTTCTTGGATGCTAGTTCATCAATGTCTGGGCTCAAGCTCTGAGCTGAAGAAATCCTCAGTATCGAGCGAAGATGTTCATCAGTCAGACGTCTCCTGTGAGTTGTTTTGGTCATCTTCATCGAGGAGAAAAGTTGCTCGCATAGATAAGTGCTGCCGAACATGGAGAGCATCTGAGCAGCTTGGGTGCGGAGCTGAGGCATTGTGTCAGGGATGAACCGTGGAAACTGTGCGGCGCCCACAGCATCATACTTTGACTTCAGCGTGTCGTTGTGTAAGGGATAAACTATTTGTTATTTTTTGGGTTTGGGGGTTTTAGGTTGAATTTATTTGCACCAAAGAAAACACGTTAAAGACAAAACAGTACAGATAAAAAACTGGTGTGCAGGTGAGGTTGGAAACCCAATAGGGCATAAATGAAAACCACATTAAAAAAAACAATATACAAATATTAGTACAAAAAAAGTTTGTTCAATCAGTTAAACAAAGAATACTAATTACAAATGTTGATAGTATACTGAATATACAGGAAAAACATGTTTGATTATGTGTGTGTGTGTGTGTGTGTGTGTGTGTGTGTGTGTGTGTGTGTGTGTGTGTGTGTGTGTGTGTGTGTGTGTGTGTGTGTGTGTGTGTGTGTGTGTGTGTGTGTGTGTGTGTGTGTGTGTGTGTGTGTGTGTGTGTGTGTGTGTGTGTGTGTGTGTGTGTGTGTGTGTGTGTGTGTGTGTGTGTGTGTGTGTGTGTGTGTGTGTGTGTGTGTGTGTGTGTGTGTGTGTGTGTGTGAGAGAGAGAGCTAGGCTACATGGAGGAGACTACTGGATAGTTTGGATCATCAGTCTGACCCCTAGTCTTCACTTGAAGTTATTGAGTGATGATGACGTTTTGTCAAAGTGAAGATAGGAATTCCAGAGTATGGAACCTCTGTATCTGCTAGCTAGAGAATTGACTATGTGAGGCACGGCAGAGGGCAGGGTGAAGGTTATTGTAGTGTCGTGTTGAATGCATGGATTTGGGAATGAACATGGAAGAATCCATTGAAGGTTTAGGTAGGCTGTCTGGGAGGTATATGTATTTGTAGATGAAGGTTCATGGAGTATATTAATGGACAAATGGACAATATATTGAGTTTCTTAAACAGAGGGGCAGATGGAGCCAAGTAGTTAAAGGAGGTGGCTAGTCCTGCAAATTTCTTCTATGTGATGAGTCATTTGGGTAGGTAGGAAGCATGTGTAATAGCCCAGACAATATTGCAGTAAATGAGATATGGGTAACTTAAGCTGTAGTATAGTGTTAGGAAGCAAGGCTGATGAACCAATCCACTAATCTTTCTGATGATACCAATTTGCTGCATATGCTTTTTCCAGGATAACTTTTCATCAACTACAACACCTAGGAATCTAGTGAATTAAACCTGGTCCATTTCATTCTCACCAATTGAGATTCTGGCTCATTTTTTTCTTTCTTATTCTTACCAGTGAATACAACGCAGTTGGATTCTTTTTTACATTTAAAGATAATTTGATTATATGGAACCATTCAGAAAACTTGGTCATGCCTGAGTTGGCTTCATTGATTAGTGAATCGAAATTCTTGTGTGATAAAACCAAGTTGGTATCATCAGCAAAGAGAATGGGTCATTAATATAGATTGGGAATAACACAGGTCTAAGGGTCGAACCCTGTGGAATGCCACAGGATATCCTGGCCCTGGTAGATGCACAACCATTTGCATATACAAATTGTTCTCTATCATAAACATAATTATATAAGATCATGAAAACCTTAATAATGTAATTTAGCAAATAATATTTCATGATCAACTGTGTCTAATGCATTGGATAAATCTAGGGGGTAAAATGCTATGCCTCTGCTAAGTAACAACAATGATTATTTCCTTGATGCTATTGACTGTGCTTATCAACAAATGGATTGTACATGGATTGCAATCTTGTAAGACTTGATATTTGGCATGAAAAGCATGGTTAGGATTCACAACTTGTTAATGGGACAGATTCCAAGGTAGCATTCCAAGGTAGCATTCCAAGGGAAGTAGGTATAATTGAGACATCGGGATTGTGGCTCTTGAAAATACCCTGAAAACAAGTTCCTGTGAATTCATTTGATGTCCATTCTGCTCTCTATTGGAGAGAAAAAGTGAGGTCCCCCATTCAGAGCTCCACAATGATCCTGTTGAGATCCAGCACTTTGCAGACCAGCTGAGCTCCTTTCTGTTCCTGGTCTCTAAAAAAGATTACCGGGCCATTGCACACTCAATTGATATTCCACCACTCAAACTTAATATCATGAATGGAGGTCCAGACTCTATGAATCAGAAGACAATGCGCTTAGCTTAGCAGCAAACTGGCACTTTGTATGGTGTCTGTGGCAGCAGTGAGGAAGTGTCTAATGTGAGGCTCACAATTGTGCTTCTATAGAGTTCTAATGAGCTTCAGTGTGGAGGATGAATGGTCGGGGCCTTTCAGTGTGAGGGCCAGGGAGCGAGTTCTGTGCACACCCACACAATGGAAGCAAGAGGGGAGGCAGGCAGGCACTTCACTGCAGTAACACAGCAAAGCTAAGCCATTACAAGACCCACAAATAAGAGAGATAAAATAGAACCCCATGCTGAATAAATACTGAAATGTGTGGTTTTGAAGCTGCAGTCATTGTTCTGAATGAATTGAATCTGTCACCTAAGTACATACTGTACATCCACCCATCATTTAAAAATGGTTTTTAATCACCTTTATTTAACCAGGTAGGCTAGTTGAGAACAAGTTCTTATTTACAACTGCGACCTGGCCAAGATAAAACAAAGCAGTGCAACACAAACAACAACACAGAGTTACACATGGAATAAACAAACATACAGTCAATAATACAATAGAAAACATCTATATACAGTGTGTGCAAATGAGGTAGGATAAGGGAGGTAAGGCAATAAATAGGCCCTAATGGCGAAATAATTACAATATAGCAATTAAACACTGGAGTGATAGATGTGCAGAAGATGCATATGCAAGTAGAGATACTGGGGTGCAAAGGAGCAAAATAAATAAATAAATACAGTATGGGGATGAGGTAGTTGTGTGGGCTATTTACAGATGGGCTGTGGAGCGTTTGCTACGGGTGGATGCTGCAATGGTGACCAGTGAGCAGAGATAAGGTGGGGCTTTACCTAGCAAAGATTTATAGATGACCTGGGGGCCAGCCAACGAGATCATACAGGTCACAGTGGTGGGTAGTATATGGGGCTTTGGTGACAAAACGGATGGCACTGTGATAGACTGCATCCAATTTGCTGAGTAGAGTGTTGGAGGCTATTTTGTAAATGACATCGCCGAAGTCAAGGAACGGTAGGATAGTCAGTTTTACGAGGGTATGTTTGGCAGCATGAGTGAAGGATGCTTTGTTGCAGAATAGAAGTCGATTCTAGATTTGATTTTGGATTGGAGATGTTTGATGTGAGTCTGGAAGGAGAGTTTACAGTCTAACCAGACACCTAGGTATTTGTAGTTGTCCACATAATCTAAGTCAGAACTGTCCAGAGTAGTGATGCTGGACGGGCGGGCAGGTGCAGGCTGCGATCGGTTGAAGAGCATGCATTTAGTTTTACTTGCATTTAAGAGCAGTTGGAGGCCACGGAAGGAGGGTTGTATGGCATTGAAGCTCGTCTGGAGGTTAGTTAAAACAGTGTCCAAAGAAGGGCCAGAAGTATACAGGAGTATCATAGTGTGCCTCTGTGTGTGTGTGTGTGTGTGTGTGTGTGTGTGTGTGTGTGTGTGTGTGTGTGTGTGTGTTTACTGTTGCCCCAGCATGTGACCGTGACACTGGGCTGATGTCTCCTCAGACTTGCATGATTATTATCCATGAGTATCAGACATCTTCATAATAGCTGCAGAGAGAATTGGGAAATTGCAATTAAAGATGATGGAAAATAAATAAATGCTCTGTAATTCACCCTGGGGAAAAAAATTAAAATTATAATGTATTCTTTAAAAGCATATTTATCATTATAGAGGTACATCTTAACCCCACAACTGCTCACGAGATAGCTGATAATTACAGCGTTACAGATTGGTGCCCCCCTATCCTAGGAAAGAGCAGCAAGCCTGTTGGGGAAATTCTTACACAGGGACACTCAAAGTCAATCGTAAATGAATACTCCTTAATTTGTCAGAGCGCTGGAGAGGTTCCAACCAACTCAATACAGCGTAGTACACATATTAATCTCCCCTTTGGCAGCCCCAGCAGTTGTCCTATAAACGGCTATACACAGACAAGTTATATTTGCATGATTTAGCATCATTACCATTTTGTTTCATTCATGTGACTGAGCAATACTGGTTCATAACATGTGACAGACCAATATCTCACGAGGCTTCTTCTCTGTAAGCTGAGACCTTGAAACTGAGATATCTTTTGTAGTTCTCAAAACAAGGTCTGGGCGTCCTGCCAAATTGCAGATACTGATAAGTGAGGATTCGTTAAATCAGTCACTTGCATGAACACAGAAATGGGTTATTAGAACAACACATGAATAGAACACAGAAATTAGTTATAATGAAAGCACATTACATGCCACTGAAGGGGGTTTGGGAATCAATATCACAATAGAGCCTGTAGCCTTTGGGGAGAGAAGCATGTAGACCACATCCCCATTCTCTAGCTCTGAAGACAATGCATTAGATGCAGGTGCATCCTATCCATTAGAATCGTATATGGCATTTAACATAACTTTCTGGGTATTGTGATACATGAATACACCACAGGCAACTGGTGGCCCCTTAATTGGGGAGGACAGGTTCATAGTAATAGCCCGTCGTTACGTGTTTGATACCATTCCATTAACTCCATTACAGACATTATTATGAGCTGTCCTCCCCTCTGCAGCCTCCTGTGGAATACACTAATGTATTCAGGAGTGCAGGGATCATAGTCAGTGAATCTGAAGTAGAGTTATAGGCTGTGCCAATATTTGTTGAAATCTCTATTGTGGACCAATGTAATGTCAGTATCGAAGCATCCAACATGTCCTAAATTTGCCAAACTAGCAGAGAAGGCCACCTTTGGTCTGGCTGTGTTATCTGTCTTCAGCTTCTCCACCTCTCTCTCACTGGCTTTCAGGGATGCATTCTCTCTTCAGCTCCTCCACCTCTCTCTCACTGGCTTTCAGGGATGCATTCTCTCTTTAGCTCCTCCACCTCTCTCTCACTGGCTTTCAGGGATGCATTCTCTCTTCAGCTCCTCCACCTCTCTCTCACTGGCTTTCAGGGATGCATTCTCTCTTCATCTCCTCCACCTCTCTCACTGGCTTTCAGGGATGCATTCTCTCTTCAGCTCCTCCACCTCTCTCTCACTGGCTTTCAGGGATGCATTCTCTCTTCAGCTCCTCCACCTCTCTCTCACTGGCTTTCAGGGATGCATTCTTTCTTCAGCTCCTCCACCTCTCTCTCACTGGCTTTCAGGGATGCATTCTCTCTTCAGCTCCTCCACCTCTCTCTCACTGGCTGTCACTGGCTTTCAGGGATTCATTCTTTCTTCAGCTCCTCCACCTCTCTCTCACTGGCTTTCAGGGATGCATTCTCTCTTCAGCTCCTCCACCTCTCTCTCACTGGCTTTCAGGGATGCATTCTCTCTTCAGCTCCTCCACCTCTCTCTCACTGGCTTTCAGGGATGCATTCTCTCTTCAGCTCCTCCACCTCTCTCTCACTGGCTTTCAGGGATGCATTCTCTCTTCAGCTCCTCCACCTCTCTCTCACTGGCTTTCAGGGATGCATTCTCTCTTCAGCTCCTCCACCTTGATCTTTTGGAACAGCAGTTCAGCCTTAGTAACACTCTTAGTGACGCTCGTTCAAGGTCAGCCTAAGCTGTCTTTGAGTCTGGCCTCAGCTCTATTCTCTGTCCCACCACCATGTCTCTCGGGTTCTTCAGCTCAGTCCAGATGTCAGGGGTTGTAGCTCCATACTCCAAGACTTTGGATTTGTGATCAAATGTTTCATGAGGGGGCAGTACTAAATGTCACCTTTTATTTTAAGGTATTTTCATACATAGTTGTTTTACTGTTTAGAAATAAAAGCACTTGATGTATCCAGTCCCCCTATTTGAAGAAGTCATCAGTATTTTGACAAATTCATTTCTAGTGTATTAAAGTAATAAAAAGTGTAGTATTTGGTCCCATATTCCTAGCATGCAATGGTTACATCAAGCTTGTGAATACAAACTTGGATGCATTTAGAGCTCGTTGTGATTGTTTCTGATTATGTTTTGCCCATAGGAACTGGTTCAAAATACTGTCCTGAGTAAGGTGTAGGAATATTTATTCTTAGATGTACACTCTCTCCAAAGGGAAAAAAATAGACATCATAAAATGTATATTGATGAATGTAGAAATATACCTATGCTGATAGCAGTGTCAACTGCCTCCCCAGACTGCATTCAGTGGAACCACAGTGACATCACCTGTTCTGATCCAGTACTGCTACTAATATATTGGTAAAATCTCTGTAATTCCCAATCATGCTCACTAGATGGCACCAAGAAAACGAAATCAAACTAATATCCATTCCAAAAGCAGGATTTGTACTTACCGTTGAGCTGTATTGCAAACCTGAAACATGTAGGAAACAAGCCCATATCTTAAGTATCTTAACAAAAGTATCTTAGATTTTTTATTTACCCTTTATTTAACTAGGCAAGTCAGATAAGAACAAATTCTTATTTACAATGACACCTACCAGGGAACAGTGGGTTAAGTGTCTTGTTCAGGGGCAGAACAACAGATTTTCACCTTGTCAGCTCGGGGATTTGATCCAGCAACTTGTTACTGGCCCAACGCTCTAACCACTAGGCTGGCTACCTGCCGCCCCAAATAACGATTGTCTGTATTGATGTGATCTCTCACCATTTTGGATCATGCCAGACTTGGAATGCTTCATGCTTGAAATCATAGGTCTTATGCCAATTATTCAAATACATACTTTCTACACAAGTAAACTGTCATAGCTCCTGCACAGGACAAATGAAGATCGTATAATGACAACAAGTATGTTATTGGAAGTGACATGTGACATTTAAGGATAACTGTCACTATGGGGCTTGTACGGTATTATAGCCCAGAGGAGCTGAAAAATGCTCTGGGGACAGAAAATATAGCCATTTCCCCCAGCTAGTTTGAATTCAGATACAAATACCCTGAGGTAGCAACCAACACTGACTCTCACTGCTTAAGGGGGAAATCCAATCAAAAACTATTTATTTTGTATTACTAATCCACTGTTGATACAGTCCTAAAATGTTTTACATGTCAGCAGTCAAGTTTTCAAGATATTGGACTTTCAAGAAGCAAAGTGTCACTGGCCACATCACTATGATGATGCAAAATGCATCCCAAAACATTTTTGGGACAGTATCAACAGTGGACAAATGAAAAAAACATACAATAAGATTGACTGCTGTAGCCTCTGATATTAGTATTGCTCGTTGGTACAGTATGATAATAGTGAGTGGTTGAGCTCCTAAGAGCATGTTAGGCTATGCATCCTACATCTGTCTATTAGGAGAGTCCCAGAGAACGAGTTCGCCCTGTCACTGTCATAAATTTGAATTGCTTTTCATTCTTGGCTGCATGGCCACGTTTCTTTGACTTTATTTTCCTGATGGCACTTTAGGAAATGATGACTTGTGGGCAATACTAAGTAATTACAATTCCTGTGCCTTGGCCCAGATGAGATTCAGTAATACAGTATATTCGGAAAATATTCAGACTCCTTGATTTTTTTCCACATTTTGCCTTATTACAGCCTTAATCTAATATTGATTAAAACACACTTTCCTCAATCTACACACAATAACACCATAACAACAAAGCAGTTATTTTTTTCCTTCTGCATATCTATGAACATATATATATACATACATACATACAGTGAGGGAAGAAAAGTATTTGATCCACTGCTAATTTTGTAAGTTTTCCCACTGACAATGGTAGGTGTATTTGAACAGTGAGACAGAATAACAACAAAAAAATCCAGAAAAACGCATGTCAAAAATATTATAAATTGATCTGCATTTTAATGAGGGAAATAAGTATTTGACCCCTCCCCTCTCGTTACCTGTATAAAAGACACCTGGGAGCCAGAAATCTTTGATTGAGAGGGGGTCAAATACTTATTTCCCTCATTAAAATGCAAATCATTTCATAACATTTTTGACATGCGTTTTTGTGGAGTTTTTTGTTATTCTGTCTCTCACTGTTCAAATAAACCTGCCATTAAAATTATAGACCGATCATTTCTTTCAGTGGGCAAACATACAAAATCAGTAGGGGATTAAATACTTTTTTCCCTAACTGTATATCACATTTACATAAGTATTCAGATCCTTGACTCAGTACTTTGTTGAAGCACCGTTGGCAGCGATTACAGCCTCGAGTGTTCTTGGGTATGACACTACAAGCTTGGCACACCTGTATTTGGGAAGTTTCTCCCATTTCTCTCTGCACACCCTCTCAAGCTCTGTCATGTTGGATGGGGAGCATTTCTGCACAGCTAGTTTCAGGTTTCTTCAGAGATGTTCAATCGGGTTCATGTCCGGGCTCTGGCTGGGCCACAAGGACATTCAGAGACTGATCCCGAAGCCACTCCTGCATTGTCTTGGCTGTGTGCTTAGGGTCGTTGTCCTGTTGGAAGGGGAACCTTTGCTCCAGTCTGAGGTCCTGAACGCTCTGGAGCAGGTTTTCATCAAGGATCTCTCTGTACTTTGCTCCGTTCATCTTTCCCTCGATCCTGACTAGTCTCCCAGTCCCTGTCGCTGAAAAACATCCCCACATCATGATGTTGTCACCATAGGTTTGGTGCAAGGTTTCCTTCAGACGTGATGCTTGGCATTTAGGCCAAAGAGTTCAATCTTGGTTTCATCATTTACATTTACATTTAAGTCATTTAGCAGACGCTCTTATCCAGAGCGACTTACAAATTGGTGCTTTCACCTTACATCAGAACAGAGAATCTTGTTTCTCATGGTCCGAGTCTTTAGGTGCCTTTTGGCCCTTTTCCAAGCAGGCTGTCATGTGCCCTTTACTGAGTGGCTTTTGTCTGGCCACTCCACCACAAATGGCTGATTGGTGGAGTGCTGCAGAGATGGTTGTCCTTCTGGAAGGTTCTCCCATCTCCACAGAGGAATTCTAGAGCTCTGTCAGTGACCATCAGGTTCTTGGTCACCTCCCTGACCAAGGCCATTCTCCCCCGATTGCTCAGTTTGGCCGAACGGCCAGCTCTAATAAGACTCTTGGCAGTTCCAAACTTCTTCCATTTAAGAATGATGGAGGCCACTGTGTTATTGGGGACCTTCAATGCTGCAAAAATGTTTTGGTACCATTCCCCAGCTCTGTGCCTCGACACAATCCTGTCTCGGAGCTCTACGGACAATTCCTTTGACCTCATGGCTTGCTTTTTGCTCTAACATGCACTGTCAAGTGTGGGACTTATATAGACAGGTGTGTAACATTCCAAATCATGTCCAATCAATTGAATTTACCCCAGGTTGACTCCAATCAAGTTGTAGAAACATCTCAAGGATGATCAATGGAAACAGGATGCACCTGAGATCAATTTGAATCTCATAGCATAGGGTCTGAATACATATGTTTAAATAAGGTATGTTTTATCCACTTTGTCATTATGGGGTATTGGGTGGACTGCTGAGGAAAAAAAACAAATTGTGGAAAAAAAGTCACAGGGTCTGAATACTTTCCGAGGGCACTGTATAAAGAACAAAAATATGAGCACAAAATACAACAGTTTCAACATTTTTACTGAGTTACAGTTCATATAAGGAAATCAGTCAGTTGAAATAAATAAATTAGACCCTAATCTACAGATTTCACATGCATGGGCTACTGCTCTCTCTTCGTCCTCCCACGTGTTCTCGCACACCCCGAGAGCTTCTGGTCAGCGGGGTGGTGGCACCGGGATCCTCATCTCTCCCAAGTGGTCATTCTCTCTTTCTCCCCTTACCCATCTGTCTATCGCCTCCTTTGAATTCCATGCTGTCACAGTTACCAGCCCTTTCAAGCTTAACATCCTTATCATTTATCGCCCTCCAGGTTCCCTCGGAGAGTTCATCAATGAGCTTGATGCCTTGATAAGCTCCTTTCCTGAGGACGGCTCACCTCTCACAGTTCTGGGCGACTTTAACCTCCCCACGTCTACCTTTGACTCATTCCTCTCTGCCTCCTTCTTTCCACTCCTCTCCTCTTTTGACCTCACCCTCTCACCTTCCCCCTCTACTCACAAGGCAGGCAATACGCTCGACCTCATCTTTACTAGATGCTGTTCTTCCACTAACCTCATTGCAACTCCCCTCCAAGTCTCCGACCACTACCTTGTATCCTTTTCCCTCTCGCTCTCATCCAACACTTCCCACACTGCCCCTACTCGGATGGTATCGCGCCGTCCCAACCTTCGCTCTCTCTCCCCCGCTACTTTCTCCTCTTCCATCCTATCATCTCTTCCCTCTGCTCAAACCTTCTCCAACCTATCTCCTGATTCTGCCTCCTCAACCCTCCTCTCCTCCCTTTCTGCATCCTTTGACTCTCTATGTCCCCTATCCTCCAGGCCGGCTCGGTCCTCCCCTCCCGCTCCGTGGCTCGACGACTCATTGCGAGCTCACAGAACAGGGCTCCGGGCAGCCGAGCGGAAATGGAGGAAAACTCGCCTCCCTGCGGACCTGGCATCCTTTCACTCCCTCCTCTCTACATTTTCCTCTTCTGTCTCTGCTGCTAAAGCCACTTTCTACCACTCTAAATTCCAAGCATCTGCCTCTAACCCTAGGAAGCTCTTTGCCACCTTCTCCTCCCTCCTGAATCCTCCCCCCTCCTCCCTCTCTGCAGATGACTTCGTCAACCATTTTGAAAAGAAGGTCGACGACATCCGATCCTCGTTTGCTAAGTCAAACGACACCGCTGTTTCTGCTCACACTGCCCTACCCTGTGCTCTGACCTCTTTCTCCCCTCTCTCTCCAGATGAAATCTCGCGTCTTGTGACGTCCGGCCGCCCAACAACCTGCCCGCTTGACCCTATCCCCTCCTCTCTTCTCCAGACCATTTCCGGAGACCTTCTCCCTTACCTCACCTCGCTCATCAACTCATCCCTGACCGCTGGCTACGTCCCTTCCGTCTTCAAGAGAGCGAGAGTTGCACCCCTTCTGAAAAAACCTACACTCGATCCCTCCGATGTCAACAACTACAGACCAGTATCCCTTCTTTCTTTTCTCTCCAAAACTCTTGAACGTGCCGTCCTTGGCCAGCTCTCCCGCTATCTCTCTCAGAATGACCTTCTTGATCCAAATCAGTCAGGTTTCAAGACTAGTCATTCAACTGAGACTGCTCTTCTCTGTATCACGTAGGCGCTCCGCACTGCTAAAGCTAACTCTCTCTCCTCTGCTCTCATCCTTCTAGACCTATCGGCTGCCTTCGATACTGTGAACCATCAGATCCTCCTCTCCACCCTCTCCGAGTTGGGCATCTCCGGCGTGGCCCACGCTTGGATTGCGTCCTACCTGACAGGTCGCTCCTACCAGGTGGCGTGGCGAGAATCTGTCTCCTCACCACGCGCTCTCACCACTGGCGTCCCCCAGGGCTCTGTTCTAGGCCCTCTCCTATTCTCGCTATACACCAAGTCACTTGGCTCTGTCATAACCTCACATGGTCTCTCCTATCATTGCTATGCAGACGACACACAATTAATCTTCTCCTTTCCCCCTTCTGATGACCAGGTGGCGAATCGCATCTCTGCATGTCTGGCAGACATATCAGTGTGGATGACGGATCACCACCTCAAGCTGAACCTCGGCAAGACGGAGCTGCTCTTCCTCCTGGGGAAGGACTGCCCGTTCCATGATCTCGCCATCACGGTTGACAACTCCATTGTGTCCTCCTCCCAGAGCGCTAAGAACCTTGGCGTGATCCTGGACAACACCCTGTCGTTCTCAACTAACATCAAGGCGGTGGCCCGTTCCTGTAGGTTCATGCTCTACAACATCCGCAGAGTACGACCCTGCCTCACACAGGAAGCGGCGCAGGTCCTAATCCAGGCACTTGTCATCTCCCGTCTGGATTACTGCAACTCGCTGTTGGCTGGGCTCCCTGCCTGTGCCATTAAACCCCTACAACTCATCCAGAACGCCGCAGCCCGTCTGGTGTTCAATCTTCCCAAGTTCTCTCACGTCACCCCGCTCCTCCGCTCTCTCCACTGGCTTCCAGTTGAAGCTCGCATCCGCTACAAGACCATGGTGCTTGCCTACGGAGCTGTGAGGGGAACGGCACCTCAGTACCTCCAGGCTTTGATCAGGCCCTACACCCAAACAAGGGCACTGCGTTCATCCACCTCTGGCCTGCTCGCCTCCCTACCACTGAGGAAGTACAGTTCCCGCTCAGCCCAGTCAGCCCAGTTCGCTGCTCTGGCCCCCCAATGGTGGAACAAACTCCCTCACGACGCCAGGACAGCGGAGTCAACCTTCCGGAGACACCTGAAACCCCACCTCTTTAAGGAATACCTAGGATAGGATAAAGTAATCCTTCTCACCCCCCCCCCCCCTTAAAAGATTTAGATGCACTATTGTAAAGTGGCTGTTCCACTGGTAGTCTTAAGGTGAACGCACCAATTTGTAAGTCGCTCTGGATAAGAGCGTCTGCTAAATGACTTAAATGTAAATGTAATGGGCAGGGGTGCAGCCTTAGGTGGGCCTGGGAGGGCATAGGCCCACCCACTTGGGAGCCTGTATTCAGTTATATCCACTAGATAGCACTGTTCCTTTAAGAGATCCATAAATAAGGTGAGCAAGCAGTTATGGGATTGCGCATGCTCAGTGTGTAAGAGTGAGAGCAAACAATTACACTGGAGCGCTGTTGAGATCCATCATATGTCCAACGTTACTTTAGATGGGTAAATAATACTCTTTGTCTCACTCTTGTACCGGAATGTATCAGATTTTGCGTCATCTGCACTGTATAACTTAATTTTGTAATATTTATGACAGACGGTCATGTTAACCTGTTGATACTCTCAGATTGACATGAGGATGTTAGCTTCTTGCTAGCTGAATACCAGTGCTCTCAGAACCACATTGTGGAGTTGATAACATTATTTGAAGCGTGAGTAATTATCAGAATGACATTCTATTTCATGTAAAGCTTCAGGGTGTTGTATTTTGTTTCATTTTTGTATTGTAACCTCTGTTGAAATGACTTTCCCCCCCCAGTGCAGTAAGGGTGAAATGAGGAGCTATTGTTCCATATGGGGTTAAGGTATCATGTGGACAGTGTGTTTGTAAGTATTCATATCTTTTTATGACAAATAAATAAGGACATATTGTACCCAGATATTTGAAATGTTAGAAAGTCCATTCTAACTGAACATTGTGGTCTCTGTATTTTGTTTTTCTATAGAAAGCAGAGCCACTAGGCATTTCACTTGGTACATACTGTACTCGTTTTATGCACTTTATTAAAACAGATTTATTTCACTTGGTTGTAATTTAAACTGAACTGTACTTGGTGACTTCATCTTGTGGAGATTTCCCTTCTACATGATCCTATTTAAGCTTCGACAGAATAAACCCCAAATTAGTTTGTGTCCTGTGCTGTTCACTTTCACCAGGCTACGTGAAGAAGCCGGATGTGGAGGTCCTGTGCTGTTCACTTTCACCAGGCTACGTGAAGAAGCCGGATATGGAGGTCCTGGGCTGTTCACTTTCACCAGGCTACGTGAAGAAGCCGGATGTGGAGGTCCTGGGCTGTTCACTTTCACCAGGCTACGTGAAGAAGCCGGATGTGGAGGTCCTGGGCTGTTTACTTTCACCAGGCTACGTGAAGAAGCCGGATGTGGAGGTCCTGGGCTGGCGTGGATACATGTGGTCTGGGCCGGTTGGACGTGTTGACAAATTTTCTAAAACGACGTTGGAGAAATTAACATTCAATTATCTGGCAACCGCTCTGGTGGACATTCCTGCAGTCAGTATGTCAATTGCATCCTCCCTCAAAACTTGAGACATCAGTGCCATTGTGTTGTGTGAAAAAACTGCACATTTTAGAGTGGCCTTTTATTGTACCACGCACAAAGTGCACCTGTGTAATGATCATGCTGTTAAATCAGCTTCTTGATGTCAAGTGGATGGATTATTTTGGCAAAGGAGAAATGCTCACTGACAAAAAAAAAATCCCTCTCAGAAGTGAACCATTTCTCCCCCCCCAGATGGCAACTGCAGATAGTTTGAAAACTGTCTTTTTTTGTAAGGACAATTCATGACATCCTCCCTCACAGCTACCTTTTCATCCATCCACTCACCCATTATTACTATGTTTCTTCCCTCTCAATGTGAGTGAGAGTAACTGTCTCCAGTGGAAACTTGCGAGGTAAATGAGGTGTGGCTCTAAATGTCAGAGTGGGCATCTCTTCCTGGGTGCCTCAATCAATAAGAGGCAGTATCATGTGCTTAATCAGCCAGGTGTTAGAGGGAGGGAGGGAACGGGCAGATCAGAACACTGTGGAGAGAGATATGGAGGAAACACACTGGTCACTCACACTCTTAGAAGTCTCTTTATAGTCAAGGTGTTCATTATGGGAGGACAGAGTCGCCGGAACACACACGTATAACAACGCTCACATTTTCAGACAAGGGATATCATCCATTCTCTCACACACACAACAGTAAAAGGGGAAATGTCAAAGCCTAAATGAGCACTGTTGAGATCCTCTCCAGTCCAGAGTGGGGAAGCTGCTCTCATTTCCTTGCCTCCTCTACAGAGGAGGCCTCTCCTCCCACACTGGTCTATGGCGGTCTGTCTGGGTAGGTCATTATGTGTGATGGAGCTGTTGCAGAAAGCCTTGGCTTCACCCAGCGGGCAGTGGATCAGTCATCTGATGCCTCAGGGAGACAAGCCCTCCCAGTCCCCACACAGCCCTCTCAGTGTTCAGCCTCACAGTCTGTCAATCCTACTCATCTCATCCATTGGCTTTTGCATCCTGTTGCTCTGATTGTCAGTCTGTTCCTCTTAGCTGAAGAAGTAAGTGGATTCCTTCACCTGCTGGAGATCAAAGTCGCCTGGGAGACAAGAACACAACCTCACGTCAGGGAAAAGGGGTAGGACGTAGTGGAAGATGCATTAATGGGTAATGATTGTCTACGTTTTTATCGGTCAAATATTGTGGTCCAATTCTGAGTTTCCCTGACATATGGCTGTTGACTTCTATAGGACACTGTATAGGAGTCAATGTTCTCACTACCATTATATACAGTGAATTCGAAAAGTATTCAGACCCCTCACAATATCCCAAAGTGACAAATAAAAAAAAAGGTCGAACAGAAATACCTTATTTACATACAGTACCAGTCAAACGTTTGGACATCTCCTCATTCCAGGGTTTTTCTTTATTTTTTACATTGTAGAAGAATAGTGAAGCCCTCAAAATTATTAAATAACACATAGGGAATCATGTTGTAAGCTAAAAATATATTTTATATTTGAGATTCTTCAAAGTAGTCACCCTTTACCTTGATGACAGCTTTGCACACTCTTGGCATTTTCTGAACCAGCTTCATGAGGTAGTCACCTGGAATGCATTTCAATTAACGGGTGTGCCTTCTTAAAAAGTAAATGTTGTAAATTCTTAATGTGTTTGAGCCAATCAATTGTGTTGTGACAAGGTAGGGGTGGTACACAGAAGATAGCCCTATTTCATATTATGGCAAGAACAGCTCAAATAAGCAAAGAGAAACGGCAGTTGATCATTACTTTAAGACAAAGGTCAGTCAATGCGGAAAATTTCAAATAACCTGTTCAGAGGAAACTGCATGAATCAGGCCTTCATGGTCTAATTGCTGGTTTGGTTCCAACCGCTGTGTCTTTGTGAGATGCAGAGTAGGAGAGCGGATGATCTCCACATGTGTGGTTCCCACCGTGAAGAATGGAGGAGGAGATGTGATAGTGTCACTAGCAAAGCACCTCCACACTGTCTGATTTATTAAGAATTCAAGGCACACTTAAGCAGCATGGCTACCACAGCATTCTGCAGCGATATGCCATCCCATCTGGTTTGCTTAGACTATCATTTGTTTTGTAAAAGGACAATGACACAACACACCTAAAGGGCTATTTGACCAAAGCGTGTGATGGAGTGCTGCATCAGATGACCTGGCCTCCATAATCACCTGACCTCAGCCCAATTGAGATGGTTTGGGATGAGTTGGACCGCAGAGTGAAGGAAAAGCAGCCAACAAGTGCTCAGCATATGTAGGAACTCCTTCAAAACTGTTGGTCAAAGCATTCCAGGTTTAGCTGGATGAGAGAATGCCAAGAGTGTACAAAGCAGTCATCAAGGCAAAGGGTGGCTACTTTTAAGAATCTCAAATATTTTTTGAATTGTTTAACATTTTTTGGGTTACTTCATGATTCCATACGTGTTATTTCATAGTTTTGAGGTCTTCAATATTATTCTACAATGTAGAAAATAGTAAAAATAAAGAAAAAGCCTTGAATGAGTAGATGTGTCCAAACTTTTGACTAGTATGTATATTTACAAAAAAAATGGACTCTCTGCCAACAAGAGGGGTGTGAACAGTTTGGGGTCCCATGGGTTGTGAGGTGGGGCTTTGTTACTACGCCAATAAATGACTATATCCATCCGGACCATTGCGTGACCGGACCTTCTGAAATAGTACATGAGTACACCTGTTGTATAACAACGTCTAGCTAGTATTCAGCTAGTACTCCACTGTATTCTGTTAGAGGAGACAGCCAGAGGTTACCGTAGTGATGGCCTCCGTGTGGTTCAGAAACCACTACACCTGCCTGAGTCGTGTAAGGAGACTTTGCATGGCGGGTGGAGCTGCTGGTACCAACCAGCCTCAGATGGACAGAGGTTAAACAACCACAAAAGCCTTCTTCAGGAATGATGGGCAGACGGGTGTGGTGCTGACACTTTAATCAATCAACCCCTGTGCTGTGGGGATTATCCCATGGATCTGACGAACAGAATACACAGGTCCTGTAGGGTGCAGACAAAGAGAGAAAAACTAACCTGTTTGAGGCACTTTGGCCAGTAGTAGCAGCATCCTCCGGTACTCCATAAACTTATTGTTTTTGACCTCGCTCCTGGAGGAGAAAGGATGTCAGATTTAAGTGCTTATTAAGTTGTTGTTGTTGTGGTGAGAGGTTGATCAGGAGTCCCTGCTATTGAAGAGAGCAGGGCAGTGGTGCAGTCTCCTCAGGCTCATCTCGTTAAGCTCCTGCCTTCCTCATCTCGCCTCTCCTCCTAGGGGCTATGACCTCACGGGGCCTTGGCAGAGGAGATGAGGGGCTGGCCTGGATGCCCAATTACCCCACCGAAGGAGCAGTGTGGATACTATGTACACTTAACCCAACACCAAGTGATTACTGTAAAAACAACTTTTTACAAGCAACCTAACCGTAAAAAACATTTTTACTGTAACCACTAGTGGTCTGTCAAGCTTCTAAACAGTCACTTTTAAAGGTATAGTCTGGGAATCGGTGCACTTTTAAAGCCATTTCTGTATTTGATGGCATAGTTAAAAGCCCATCTAATGTTTAGTAAGTTTAGTTTCTACAGTGCTCAAACTACTACTTTAAGGATGTGTGTGTATGCTTAACCATTCAAGTCCAGCTATGGCAACTCCAGGCTTAAAAAGTACAAGCAGAGAGAGAGAAACTGATGGCAGCAGGAAACTCCACGTGTTTTAGAACCATTTATCTACCATAGTTACTGTACATGTCTGTTTTTACAGTTTATGCCAGGGGTTACCACACTCGTTTTGTCGTTTGACAAAAAAAATGTTGCGACCCCACCATGTAAAAAAAAGTGATCACAGTAAATAAAAGATATCAACGTTTGCTTTTTTAAGTTGGGGTTATTACAATCTATTACAAATCAGTATGACTACTTTTGACAGTATTTAAATCTGAAGGAAGTATGGTTTGAAGTGACAAATGCAACAAAGGAATTGGGAGATTAATCATTTCGTATGGTCTTCTGTGTAGAAAAGGACATACAGTGATTGTTCTTTTCCCCCCAGTCAGATTTAGTGCCTGGTCTTGTCCACTCTGGCTTGTGGGCATTGTAGAGGGAAACAGAAAACACATAAGTGCTTGAGAGTCTTATTATGGGGTCATCATTTTCTGTAGCTCAAAGTGTTCAAAGGATAGTGCCACCCACATTAAGTATAGTATAGAATTCTGTAGTTAACTGAAGGGGTATATATATATACTATACACTGTAGTATACACTGTAGTATATACTATACACAATACTATACACTGTAGTATCCCTCGATTGTTAAGTGCTTACTATAGCATTTTGTAGTATATTATAAAATACTAAGCACTGTAGAATCCCTCGAGCATGTGTAGCACTTACTATAGAATTTTGTAGTAGAATACTATAGTAAATACTACAATAGTACCAGAAAAACAAATGTAGTAAATACTACAGTAATGTCCGCAAAAACACACTTCTTTAACTATAGTAAATACTACAGTGTTTAATTTGCATATACCCTGCCCATTCCCCTCCCCATATCCCAATTGTTGCCACCCATAAGTCAAAACCTACATGTCAAGTATATACCATATACTGTACATGTACAGTGTTCCCTACAGGTTGTAGAAAACTCTGTTTAGACCCCAGTCCTACCTACCTACAGGTTATGGAAAATGTGCTCTTTTAGTATTTCTCCAGTAGGTTTCCTGAAGGAGAAAGCCTCCACTTCTATGTCAAAGATAGTAAAACAAAAACACTATAGTAAATACTACAGTAATGTCTGCAAAAACATTACACTAAATACTACAGTATACTACGATCAGCAACACCACTACATTCATTACTACAGTATATAATAGCAATGCATGATAAAATAAATAAATAAGGTAAACATATCAGAATCAAACGATATTAGCTAAAAATGCCAACAGCCCGATGTCTAGTTTAATTAACGCTGATGTGCAAAACCGATGTCAAAGCTGACGTGCATACTTATATAACGTAAAAAATACAGCACTACACAGAACAAAAGAAGAAAAATACTAAGGGCACACTTCCAACAACTAAACAAGTTCAAGTAGAGCAGTCATTTGAAAGAGCAAGAAAAATTCAGCGAGACAACTCAAAAGGTGAAATCCATTCATGTCAAGATAATGGAATTCATGGCCCTTGACAATCAACCATTCTCTGTCGCGGATGATGTTGGCTTTCGCCGACTGGACGAGCATCTCGAGCCCCGGTACACTCTACCAAGTAGACGCCATTTTTCAGATGTTGCCCTACCGGAGTTACACAGTATTGTTGAAATGCACATCCCTGAGCTGCTTGCTACGGGTGTCACTGCTATTAGCTTCACGACTGACATTTGGACCAGAGATGTCAGCCCCATGAGTATGCTGAGTCTGACAGCACAGTGGGACGATGAGGATTTCGTACCGAAGGAAAGCTGTACTGCTCAAGAATGTGCTGGTTCTCATACCGCTGCTGCCATTTTAATGGCATTTGAGAACATGTTTGAAACATGAACACACTCCTAGCACCATTCGAACAACTAACTCAAGAAATAAGCTCATCAAGTGCGACTGCAGCAGACGTGATACCCTCGGTCATGGCATTGAAACACCTGCTCAACAAAACTGCTGACAGACCGTGGGGTGAAAACTTGCAAAAGTACTCTAGTAGAGGCTGTGAACAAGCGATCCGGTGTCATTCTCTGAGCCGCTTTACGGAGTCGCCACCTTGCTCGATGCTTGGTACAAGGCCCCACACTTCGATGCAGACAAGAAACAGGGTTTACGTGAAATGTTACAGACAGCTGTACAATATGGAAACGGACATACTGACAGTGTGCACCGAGGAAGAGAGGCCAGACAGAGCTGAAACTTCACTGCTTGACATGTATGGTGAAATCCTGGTTGAGAATGAACAAATGAACAAGGAAACAGCACAGCAGGTAAGTGAAAGAAATGGGTTTTAATGATGTTTTACTGGTAATGGGGGCATACGTAAATGCCAACAAACTAATTTGGTCAGCATGTGTGTGTGTTTTAACTATTTTACTGTACTAGAACGCTTAAAAGATCACTATATATATAAAATTGGTTATCGTATCTTTTTTTTGGAGGGCAAGGAAAATATCAGATGGTTATCGGCCAAAAATGTAATATCGGTGCATCTCTAGTATATAATAGTTATTTTACTACAGTATTTATACTATAGTTAACTGTAAATACTACAGTATACACTACAGGAGGCCGCTTCCTACTGTAGATGAGCAACCCAGAACTGTGCGAGTATTTGCCTCAAAAATAATCTTTCCTCAATCAGTTTATTCCAGTTCAGAATATTTTTTTATGATTTGTATTAACAGCAACAGTTCCATCCTAGACTAGTTTTCAACAATCATTTCTACAGTAATATGTACAGTAGGCCTGATCTTTATCTTTATCTGTACTGTTACTACAGGTTTCACCATCAGTAACTAGCTAGCTTGCTTTGGCTAATGTTAGCTATTAACGTTAACTGTGTAATTTATAAAGCCACGGGATTGTTTGAAAGCGAAACTCACATCTACTACTATGAGAGTTCGCACTCCCTTATTTCTGCTTATTATCGCCTGTTATAAAATGACAACAATGCCTTGCTAGTTGACTTACTTTTCCACTGTTGAAGCACTGTTTCCTGAAGCATTCTGCCCTGTTCTGAAAGAACTCCCTGGGTTTACCATCATGCTGTATGTTTAGCCAGGGCGTGTCGTTGTATTAATTTGTTCGTTTTGAGAGGCTCATTACTAACGTTAAGCACTTCCCCACACAAAACACATTGTGGGCGCTCCTCGTTATTTCTCAACGTTTGCATGAAAGAGAGAGAGAAACTAATCCCTGTATTTGCGTTTCATGACAATTGATCTCAGTCAGAACTTGTGGTTAGCATGAGTCCATTTGATGATAGCGGTGAGTGATGGCGAGTGGGAATGACAAGTCAGTGGCTGAGAGGACATCATCTGCTGCTGAACGACAGCGTTGCATCGTGTGTCGCGGAGTGATCTTCAAGAAAACTGCAGAAAAAAGATCCGGTGAACCGCGAAGCACACGGGCATCTCCCTCTCCCACATCTGCCAAACTGAGCAGAGACCGCTGCTAAGCAGAGAGCGCACTGAACAGAAAGCACAGATGCACTTGGCCAAATCAATTCCAGTAATTAACTAAAGAATTATACATGTACTCTGACACGTCGCGACCCACACTTTACGAAAGGCTGCTCTATTTCCATTTTTTTTATGTGGGCACATTTGAAGGAAGAAAACTGAAACCGCTGTGTTCATTACAAACAGATTTAACTGCTACCGTAGGTTACTGACGTAACCCCGGTTCTAAGAACCAAGCTTGATTTAAAATATATATATATAATTATATATATAATATGTATATATATATATATATATATATATATATAGTTTCTCTCACAACCCTATTTTAAAATCAGACGACGTGACTTCTTAGTTTGGGAAACGCTGTTTTATGCATACATGGCTGAGGCAGTGGGATTGGCGGTGCCATTGTATGTACTTTTTGGTGAGCAACGTATTCAGTAAATATGCACAGTGACATACATTCTGAGATAAAATAGTGTGATGTTTATTTATATAAAAGTGTGTTTAAAAAACAACAACTTTTTCCTGTCTGGTTTTTATCTTCATAATAATTATGTGCAAATTAAACCAAACTGCTCTGCCAGTGAGGTGGTCCAGTTTGTGTGTGTGTTGTAGAAACTTACGATTGCCCAGAGCAGTATTTCTGCAGTAGGAAGTTGGACAGCTCTTGAAGGATGGGCTGGCTGTGCAGTGCCACAAACTGCTCCCGGCAAACCTGGCAACCCAATAGAGCACAACATGCTCAGCTACTCTACTCCCAACACTCAACCAACCGCTCTATTCAACACTGGCAGGGGGAGAGAAGCAGAGGAGGAAAAGGAGGGAGGGGAAAGACAAGCTAGAGTGATTGGTGCCAATCATTACTGCTGTCAGGTCAGGACCAATTTGATGCATTCCTGAAGAATGACCTAAAGATGCACTCAAACTTTTGTAATATTTCAGACAGTAGTTCCGAAAGTGGTGGTCATGAGCCAAAAGTGGGCCCCGTTTTGTGTGTACTACGTTATCAAATTGTGTACTACAGTAAGTCATCCATTTAGCGTGATATGTTACGTCCTGAATTTCTTCCTTTTTTTGTTGTTGCCTTCCATTCATATGATGTGTTACGAATCCAATTCCTGACAAATTTGGTTGTTTCAGATTCTGCATCTTAAAGGGGTAATAAAATCCCATGTCATAGGTGAGGTGCTGACCTAGTTATTTTGAGCGTTTCCCCTTGCTTTTTGTTCAATTGGCTATGAAATTAGGGAAGAGCACAGATTTAAACATGACAAGAAATAACAATACTATGAAATAACCTCTTCAATACTAATCACTGGAGATTGGATGAAGAAATAACAGTTGGAAGCTCATTTCTTCACATAATTCATACAGAAATGCCATTATGGTAATTCGGATAGTTTGGATCTTTATAGAACCGGAGCATCTCAATATGGTCTGGTCATCACTAGTTAACACAGCCACAAAGTCATAAACCCTGCCTATTCATACCATTTTTCTTCAAATCTGATTTTAGACCTAACCTTACCCACATTGCTAACCTTATGCCTAACTAAGCTTAAATAAACTCTTCGATTTCAGAATTTTTTGACGATATAGTAAATTTTGTAGCTGTGTAGTCTAGTGGAAACCATTTAGACTTGTTGACACCTCGATGTCCTGAGGGGCAGGGAAACACAGCCATATATACAGTCCGTAAAGGACAGGACGCAACAACGGGACATATGACACTGCCTGCCAACAGCTGTAACGGCATGTATTAATGGCCAGGCAGACAGTGGTGTAAAGTAATTGACATCAGGGAAGGCCTATAAAAAGGTAGGATACAGGGGAGCTGTGTGCTAAGACCGTAGAAGTTACAGTAATGAAGGTGAGGATTGTACTGTACTAAAGTACCTTGTTCATCGTGTCGACTGTAAGGGCGTGGGTCCAGAAGCAGTCGTGGACGGAGACGAACGTCAGGCCGGCGCTAGAGGAGCACACAGAGTAGAAACATGAGACATAGGGCTAGACGCTGTGGAAGGAAATCGTGGTGGAAAACGTAATATGAGGTTACACAGCCTGTGAGACATACTGAGATTTGAATCAACGTGACATACTATGAAAACAGTTTATGGGATCAAACAGAAATTGTTATTCAGATGGGTCTTGAGAGAAGACAGTGCATCAGCTGAATGGTGGTAGAGTGTGGTAGGGAATGTGATCAGAGGTCCGTGTGGTGGGGGTCAGAGGTCAGTACTGGTAGGTAGGTAGTGTACCTGTAGCAGTAGAGAGCAGTCAGCATCATGTGTGTGGAGTCCAGAGAGTGGATGAAGTTAGGAGGGAAGGCATTCTTCTGTTTCACTGTGTCTGGCTTCCTGTGGACAGAAAACAAAAAACAGTTGTTCACAGAGAAAGCGCACACATACAGTGGGTCTCTCTCGTGCACCCACACACAATTAAGTCCCTGAAAAGCCAGTGTCTTAGTCCACGGATCAGTGCACAGGTAGGTCAGTATGAATTAATAACAAAGAAAAAAATCAGTTGTTCAACTGATAAAGGCAGCTAGCCAACACAACTGCACTCTATACTTCCACTTCCTTTAGATGTCCTGTGTAAGCCCACAGCTAATTGGGTGTTGGCGAGAAAGGAAAACATATTGCAGTCTTTGCAGCTGTTTTGGCTACTGTCTTCCAACTGAAAGGTTGCAGAAATGTCAATGTCCATTGAGGAGTTTACCACATCAGTCACGGGCCGCTTATAAGGAACGGGATACGGACGCATACAAGAAAGCCAGCTATGACCTCCGACGAGGTGGAATCCTATTGCACCGGCTCCAACACTTGCAGACGATAACGGATTACAAAGGGAAACCCAGCCGTGAAATGCACAGTGACGCAGAACTTCCAAACGAGCTAAATGCCTTTTATACTCGTGTCGAAGAAAATAACACTGAGTCTTGCATGAAAGCCCCTGTTGTTCCGGATCACAGTGTGATCTCGCTTTCTGTGGCCGATATGAATAAAAATATTAAACAGGTTAACGCTCGAAAGGGAGCTGCTATATGTAATGTGAAAGAAAATCAATGAATATACCAGAAAAAAATAATAAGGCTAAGTGGATTTTGACTCATCGTTAATGCTTAGGCTACATGACATGGGATGTGCAAATTCAAGGCTCTACGCTGACATTTTTAACAAGGACCACATTTAGGAGTACAACGAAAGTACATTTGAGTCACCTTCATCTCCCCCTTTAATTCGCATGTCTGTCTGAGAGGTCCATCTTTGCTTGTAGCAGTTGAGCAAGCTCAAACTAACATTGAACAACCTAGTGAACAAATGATGTAAATAGCCAAGAAACACAAGTATAAATTCAGACTTTAGTGTAAATTATATCAACTTCTATTCCTGTGCGCTTCTAAAAATGTATCTTCCAGTGTTTCACTCAGTGACCCAGGCACTGTTGCTGATTTTATTTTATTTTTTAAAAATTTTACCTTTATTTAACTAGGCAAGTCAGTTAAGAACAAATTCTTATTTTCAATGACGGCCTAGGAACAGTGGGTTAACTGCCTGTTCAGGGGCAGAACGACAGATTTGTACCTTGTCAGCTCGGGGATTCGAACTTGCAACCTTTCGGTTACTAGTCCGATGTGGGATATATGGGACTCTACGTAGTTCTTTGCATAGAAATAAGAAATGATTCTTATTTATGTGATTTTGTGTGTGATTAGCTACCAGCTATAAAACAAAACAGCAGAAATAGTTCGAAAATAGCTACGGCAGGATGTTTTTTGCTATATGCTGTATCACAACTCGCACATGTGCTCACACTACTTTTTCAGTTCGCACACATCTATTTTTAGGCACATGAGTAAAAAGGTCGCACTGTAGAACCCAGAAATTCACTCACAGAGACGATGAAGGCATCATGCCACAGAGCATCATGCCACAGAGTTTCTAAACCCAGAGGTGCAACATTGCGAGATTTCCGGGAACGCTTGTGAAACAGACCAAGCAGATAAGGCAGCTGGTGGAAAACAGTGGGATGGAGAAGAACTTACTGTTTAGAGTCATGGGTGATCTGGAGACTTAGGTCCTGGATGGTACCCTTCAGCTGCAGCAGACATGAGGGGAAAACGGAGGACATGAGTGAGTCAGGTAGGTTTGATGATGTCATTTCAGTCAATGAAATTGTGGAGGGGACACTGGATTAGGATTAGACATTCTGTCCTCAAACAGGGTAGACTTTCCACCACCTAAGTCGGTCCTTATTTCTAACAAATTGATGGAAGATCAAATTAATGTGGAGTCCATTTTTATTGAATGCCTCTGATTGACCTACAAGTGCTCAGAGGTAACAGACATGACAATAGGACATTCATTACTAGTAAAAACCTGACTTGAGCTAGCATGCTAAATACAAGCCTACTAAGACATGTTAACAAAGAGTTTGTTCCCTAGGAGTGAGTATACCTAGTGCTCAATATCTCAACAACATCTATGGACAGAGCAGAAACACACCGCTAGCAACTGTAGGCGCTGTCACAGAAGAGAGGCGTTTGACCAGGTTGAGGTGAAAAATGGGGCCCATCACTTTCAAATACATTTCTAAAGCCATTTTTACATCAGCAGATGTCACAAAGTGCTTATACAGAAACACACTCACACACACACCTGCACACACACAGAGCAGTAGAGGAGCGAGGTGCCCTGCTCAAGGTGGCAGTGCACTGAGCCGGAACAGAGACAGGCCAGGACACAGCTGAGACCTGAAGTGCTGAGGATAACTTGAGAGATGGAGCTTTCAGAGGTTTCCTCCCCCTGTCTGTCAGCAGAAGTCAAAAGAGGTGAAGAGAGCCCTGTAATTGGTTACTGCTTTCAGGCCCCTCTACCAGTTAAAGACACACCAATAGCCAAACGATAAGCTGTCTGCCAGGTGGATCAATTAGGGGGGAAAAGGGACATAAGTTTGCTTGTTATTTTCATGATCTCTCCAGTGGACATGTGACTGGCATTAATGGTGACCACAGCCAGATTGATTAAACTATAGAGCATATATTGTATAAATATTCTCATATTTCCCTTTGAAAAGGACTACGTTTGCCACATGTACGCGCTCGTATAACAGCACAGCGGTACAGGGTAACTTTACTGTGGACAAGTGTAGCGGGACAAAAAAGGAAGGCTCGCTGCTTGGGTGTAAGACGTTCAACTGTCCAGTGAAAGACTTTTGAAAGTTAATATTCTGTTAACTCATAGCCAAATAATGTTGTTGACTCATCCTATACTCGTATGTGGTCAAAGCATATATTGGAGAAAACAAAAACACTTGAAAAAAAAAAAAAAAAACACCTCAAACTTGTATCTCAGACTGTTTCAAAAATGCTTTACTATTTCCTCAAGGAGGATGAGCGGCCTACTCACATGAATATTTTTTATGACCAGTATACGCCCATACCATGCTGTTGTTGGAGTACGCCCACACCATTCCAACACAGAAAAGCTGCTTTAGAACATACTTAATTATATATATTTTTTAAATATTGTCATTAAATTTAGGTTATATTTCATAGATATTTGGAAACACAGGAGAGTTACTTTCATGCTTCTCTGAGCTCTAACTAAGCAACATCTAGAGTAAGCCACATTTAGTCTTACCATCTGCGTCCTGGTCCGGTGGTAGGGTTGAATGATGGGCAGGCCCAGGGGCGTCACCCACTCCACCGTGTTGCCCGATTTAGAGATGAGCCTGGCGCTCTCCGTCAGCCAGTCCTGAAACAAACAGAGAGCACCGCCACGGGTCAGCCAATGGAAGGAGAGGTAGCTACTGAGTGAAAGTAGGACACTTGAAAATACCACTCACAGGTCACAGCATTCTACTCCTCTGCTGCCAGCTACTGTAGATACACAGAGCTAAGCAATTCAATTCACTTCCATCACCCACTGTTCACTGGTGAGTACATTTGTGCTCAAATTAAGATGTTTGTGAAATTGAGGAAAATGTGAGAATAAAGACACATTACATTCACTCAGCAGCTTGGAAGTATAATCAGTTTAAATTTAGGTGCAGTTTCTTTCGTGATTATATCTATCCGTGCAAACAAATGGAGAGTTTTCAAAGAAACAGGTGGAACGTTGTTGCTTGCAGACAATATAACACTAGCATAGATATAACAGAGCAACAGTGCTGGCCTGGCTGTTGCTGAGTCTGACATATATCGCTTCTAGAAGTCCTCATCCACAGCCTCAGTGTAGGAGACTAATATTTACATTTCACATTTTAAGTAATTTATCAGACGCTCTTATCCAGAGAGACTTAAAGTAGTGAGTGTGTACATTTCTATACTGGTCCCCATGGCAATCGAATCCACAACCCTGGCATTACAAGTGCCATGCTCTACCAACTGAGCCACACGACCCAGCTAGCAGGCAGGCCCAAAGCTGGCCCATTAATCAGACTGTCTGCCTGCTTTCTGGCCCTCTTTCCCCTAATCATCCTACCTCTCCTCTCCCCCTCCTTCATCCACGAACTCCCAGCCAGGTACAGGGAGGAGGGGAAGAGAGAGGGATTGATCATGTACTGTAACTAGTCACCGCTGCGCTCTTCTTGAGACTGCTGTGTAGACCCAGCAGGACCTGACCAATTTAGAGATGAACCGGGAGCTGGAGCAAGATGAAGGGGGAATATTTCATTTGAGCTGGGGCTGTGTGCCCTCACCGTAAAGCTACCCTGATCATTCTTTCGCGATTGGTTTTAATGCATGAGCCCATGCATATGATGAATGAGCACGGCTACTGTGCTAATAGTAAAGCAAACTAAAGTCGTTAATAATAAGTGCTGGGTCAACTGTGGAGCTGGTATATGCAGCAGGTAGATGGATATATTAGTAATGTGTGTCAACGCAGGGTACCTGGATCTCTCTGGTGCCGGTGAACATCTCTTTCAGACTGCTGAACACCTGTTGGACCAGATAGTGAGAGGCGTCCCATACGTACTCCTGCAATCATAACACAATCTCAATGGCAGGACAATGCATATATCCAAATCATGTATGTATATTTATAGGCACATAATCACAATGAGTAAAAGACCAAGCACAGAATTCAGAGGAACTCCACAAGGTAAATTATGTGCTGTTCCATAAAATAATTCCTGGGTTGATTTGAATAGGGGGGGGGTTGCATTGTAACAAACCTCCACCTCGCAACCCCGAACTGTTCACACCCCTCTTGTTGGCAAAGAGAAAACATTTGCAGTTTTATAGATGCACCATGCAGAAATCGCTCCGCCATTTCCTGGTTGCTTACAATTCTAATAGTTTGCGTAAGTATAGTGTAGAGAATCATTGTACCATCTAAACCGCTGTGAAATATATTTTCCATAACCAAAAAGATTGTCTTTTTAGCTGTTTGAAGATGGTGTACAAAACTGAAAGTAAAAGACTCAAAAATGAAACTTAATAGGAAGCATAGAAATAGCTTCCTAGAACAGATCTGTCGCTTCTTAGACTTGTATTCAATGAGAATGTATTTATTTTATTTATTTAACTAGGCAAGTCAGTTAAAAAACTGGTTGTGTCCCCCAAAAAGTTACATATTGCCTGCAATTTTACATGTGTGTTCATATGATATCACGAGTCGAATCCCGAATCGTATTGACCCCATTCTGGGTCTGGATCCAGCCTATTGAGCATGGCTGCAGTAGATTATGACAATCACCATTTTTATAGGTATCAGCGATTTTGGTGTAAAATTAAACTGAAAAGAAAAGGTATAAATTCATGATGATATTGCTGCGCTCAACTAAATGGATATCAGAAGTATGAACGTCACATTACAGTGCTTTGTGAACGTCACATTGGGGTGGCCTAGTGGTTAGAGCGTTGGACTAGTAACCGAAAGGTTGCCCGATCAAATTCCTGAGCTGACAAGGTAAAAATCTGTCGTTCTGCCCCTGAACAAGGCAGTTAACCCACTGTTCCTAGGCCATTTCCAATATGGCTGCCAAACAACTGCATTTCAATGGGATAAGGCGGTTTTCACAGTAATAAACATTTCCCGCTACATTGTTCCCAGATTCCCGTTTCAACTAATGAGACAATTTCCCTGGATGTTAGACGGGAAACACACAAGACGAAATCAGATTAGGTTACTACCGAATTATAATAGGTCTGTGTGCCTGTGAAGCATCTAAAGAATAATAAAATCAATGGCTAATATAGACAGATACAGTTTAAGACGTCTCACAGCTGTCAGTATGGCACATTTCTCGTAACACAGTCGTATGTTATAGGAGATGATTATGTGATACTATTCATCCAGAAAGGCCACAGCGAGTGACATGAAAAACCAACAATTACATAGATGACTGGTAGGCCGTACCTTGGGGAAGTCATCAACCTCCTTGAGCCTCTTCTCTATCTGGAGGCGTCCTCCGTAGCGCGTCACCCCGTACACCACCGTCATCACCGTCTGCTTCACCACCTTCCTGCTGATGAAGCCCTCCAGCACCTGGGCGATCTTCAGACCCTTCTCTGAGTCCCGCGCACGGAACTCCTCCACCTATAAAACACACAGAGCACCAAACACAGTCTGACTGTCATCTTGTCCAAAGGGAACCGCACGGACTCAAAAGTATCATACATTAACTCTGACAGTCCCATAGTATAACATGGGAGCATAAGAGAACCACATTGTGCTGCAGACAGTACATTGATTTAGACTGCCAGTGAATGACAGTTATCACACATCTGACTCAACGGGCCAGTGGCTTTAGCAGCAGTTTGCTGTATATCCTGTACAGAACCTGCTGTAGTAGTTCTACAAGTGAACAGTCTAAATCAATGAACTGCAATCACCTTAAAGACACACCAGGTGTATCCTTCCTGTAAACATTGTTGCCTTGATGATTGGGGCCCTGTATGTACTGGAGGTGTTTGTCCTCCAAGACTCGGAGCGGAGCAGATTTCATCAGCTGCTTTCTAATAAGCGCTCCTCGGGGGTGGCTGGACAATGGAGGTAGGAGAAGGGAGCAGGAAGCGCTGCCACAGCAGCATTCTGAAAGCAGCCCAGCTCATTGAGAACTCATCAGTGTACTACACTCCAGCTAAACGAGACTTCATGATTTGGGCTTTTTTTTATCACAGCATAAACACTCTCCGCTCTCACCGGTGCTTAAATCAAATTGTCTCCCATCTAAAATATGTAGCTTGGTCAGCGCAAAATCCTTGGGCTGTGCCTTCAGCTCTGCAGTGACTGGGGCTCAGGGAGGCCTGGGGCGAGAGGTAAAGTAAAGCCTACTCTGACTAGTCTGAGGAGAGCAGGTGCTGTTATTGTAGACTGTGCTCAGTGCAAAGGAAAAAGTACACTGTTGTTCCCTAGGTATCCAACCACCCAGATAAATAAATGAGCAAAGCTCGATAATGAGACACTCTTCAAGTACAACATTATGTATTAATTGATAAACTACGGATTTCAGCAACTGTTTCGACCTTGTGTGTTAATTCTACATTATAGGTGGAAGGGGCAGGGCAATACAATCACCCAGCCACTGCCCACTGGCGCCCTCTGGTGCCCAGGCTGACTGACCTGCTGTGCCACCCCGCTGTAGACATCCTGGGGCACCTCACAGGGAATTAGGTTCACAGAGGTGGCACCGATCACATCCCGACCCAGGGCTGCGTAGTGCTGGAGACCATTACATGAACCATCCTGAGGGGAGGAAGGAGGGAGTGAAGAGAGAAATATAAGACACTTTTTGGGGTTGCAAATAAAAGCTTAAATCGAGGTCATAGATGAGTCCTGAAGAAGCACAGACAGATGAGGTCAATGAGCTGCTCAACTCTACATAGCTATAGCCCAACCAACAGAGAGGTTAACTGATGTCTGAACACACTGTTTAGGATGGATCAGACAGGGCAGGACTGAGCACAAAGTCAAGTGACATAACAACCATTTCCCCAAAATGGTGTCAGGGGAGCTGTTGCCTTGTTAACTTTTCATGAGGCCTCTAAAATAACAGTATAGCGCGTAAGTGAGACACCGCGTGTTTAAAGGTTCTCCAATGTACCTCTTGAGGGGAGCTAAACAAAATGGACTAGGAGTATGCAATATAGCAAAACTTACACCTATTCTTTCAGAGGGTAATATGGAGCTATGACCGTATTGCATATACCTATCTAATCCTTTCCGATCTAAATGGACGGTCAAGGGGCGGGGGTTAGAGGTCAGTGTCATTACCTGATGCACAGGAAAATGGGAGATGAAGTGTGTGGGGTCAGGTGATCTGACAGCGTTGGCTATCTCCATACAGCAGGCCAAGGCTTGCCAGGGTTCATCTGCATTCTGCCACCACTTCTTACCCTGCCGTGAAAACGCACACACAACCACAGACAATACAGTATCAGGTACCACAGATCAATGGTTAGATTATCTCTCAGTGGGTAGAATATTACATCCACAATCTATGAGCTGTAACAGTATGATAATAAACAGGACACATTGTTAGCAGACTGACGTTGAGGGGGTTGTCTGCAGAGTCCAGGATGTCGTCCATGATTGTGTTGGCGTACTCCAACCTGCCGGCCAGCGAGCTGCGTTTCTTCAAGCCTGTCAGGTTGACCAGGTGGATCTTCAGCCATTTCAGACCGCCCGGCCCCAGGGGCTTCCCCTCCGCAAACACCAGGATGGCCCTGGTCACATCGCTGCCCAGGTGGTTGAAGTAGGGCGGGCACGGGTACGTCCGCCCGCGGAAGTCCATGTTGTGGGGAAACCAGAAGACCTCGTCCCTCATGTGGTTGGCGATGGAGAGTTTATAGAGGGCGTCCATCCTGAGGCTGTGCATCTCACTGCACTTCTTCTTAGCCTTGACCACCTCCCTCTTCAGGTGGGCCTTCTCAGCTGAGGAGTAGGTGGCCAAGTCCTGCTGGCTGTAGCGGAGGATCTTGGGGGCCTCGGAGTTGGGCGGCGGGATGTCCAGCTTCTCATTGCCCTTATCGTTGAAGATGGAGATGATGATGTCTAGCAGGGGCTGGTTGATCCTCCAGGCCGCGTTGCCCAGCTGGTTGAGGGAGTCGAGCACGGCATGCAGGTCAGCCTCCTGGCACTTCTCCAGCAGGATCTCATGCTGGTTGGCGCCAACCACCGTGCGCATCATCTTGGTGGGGGTGAGGAGGTAGGCGCCGAACTTGGCCGAGGTCCAGGGCACGGGGGGGCACAGCATGGGCATCACGTAGGAGTCAAAGGTCAGCGTGGTCTCCATGGCGTCCTGCTGCATCTGTGTCAGGATGGGGTGCGGCTTGATGAAGCCGACCTGCAGCCAATCACAACACGAGAGATCCAATTACATACATGAAATACAAAAACACAGGTACAGTACCAGTCCAATCAAATGTCTGCTCAAAAGCAGAGCTGAACATTTTAATTAAGCTTCAGTAAAACAGGCAGCCTTATTTGCTGTGACAACGCCACCACATTAACCATGGCTTCTGGTGGAGAGCGCATGCGGCTGATTTATTTCCTTACTAAGTGTAATTGTGATGATGTAAATACTGTGGTTACCAGCTAAGGCATCTGGTTCATAGCAGTTTTAATCATGTGTGACAGCCGGAGACTAATTAGCTACTTCCTGAAAGGTTTCACCAACCAAACGCACAGAGAGACACAGCATTGTAGAAAACGTACTGTATAAACCAACAGTGCAGTCTAACACACACAGAGAAAGACAACAGATTCAGTCCTTCAAGAGATATAACAAATCCAGTCCATCAACCAGGCAGATATTCCATGAAAAATAAATGAGAGAAGCATTGTGCAGCCTAACAACTCTGCATGCTGCAAAAATCATTAGGCTGCACCCCTGCTGCCCTACCCTCTACCCCCCTGAGCCAGCCCAGCAGAGGGAGGAGTGGCCAGAGACCAGCTTTGAAAACCACAGCGGATTGAGATGCCGGAAGGCACTTCTTTTACACCAGGAACGAGGCTCAGAGGACAAAATAGAAAGTGTCTTCATTTCCTTGTCAGTTATCCCAGGGCAGTCAATCAGCCAGCCAACAGCTCTGCATGGGCTGTGCAGCATATACAGTGACACGGCCTGTACAGAAGTCAAGGAATTCATCATTGTTACGCTTTGCGGAGCAGCGCAGAGCTGTTGAGTAGAAAATTGTCAAGGAAGTGAGTTCGTGTTTATACAGGACCTCCCGCCCCCACCTACCGTCAACCAATCAAGTCAATGCTGAGCAATACGGAGCCCTCCGCATTATAAACAGATGTTGGAGGCACACAGCGATGTGGTATGGAGCAACTGCATCACACCCTCCATACGGAGCCTCCGACCACATTTACGGACAAAGCATAAATTGGCTTTTAGTCAACTGCACAGCCGTCCACTCTTGCAGGGAAAGCGGTTTTATTATTCATATGCTCATGAGCCCGGACCGTGCAGGCAGAGAACATAATATGAGGGAGCTGGGCTGTGAGAGGAGTGCTGAATAGACAGACATAGCAGCTATAACAGATAGCCTTTCCAAAAACCCAAGGTAGCCTGTTATGTTATGGCACCTTCTCAATGCTGCACTAACTGATTTCGCTCATAAAATGTCAATGTGAAGACTAAGTCATGACACCAAAATGAGATGTCACGAAAATGACCCGAAGCCTTGAAAATCTGGTGAAAAAAATGACTGGCATAAATCACTTCAAAATGTAGTATACGATTTACCTGTTTGTTACTGCGGAAGGTGTACATGTGGTAGAGGACAGGGATGAACTTCCTGTCATTGGCAGGGTTGAGGATGTCGCTGTTCACCTTCATGTGCTTGACCATGAGGTCCACCAGGTAGGTGCCCAGCTCCACCACCACCGTGTGGGGCCATTGGGTATTGTCCCCCAGCAGGGAGGGACCAGAGCTATGCTCCGCCTCCAGCTTCCACCATCGTTCCCTAGGCAATACGTCAAAATCCTGCACCGCACAGGAAGGAAGTTCTTTAAGTCAAACAGTAGGTCAATGATTTAATACGTCTTGTAATTGCAGGCAGACAACAACAACAAAAAACAGATAAAGACCAGATGTGGGTGGAAGAGTGACACATAGAAATAGAATGAATAGAATGGGCTTAGAACCTCTACCGCTGACAATATGACTGGTAAACTCATGGGTACACTCGCAATGGCTGCCTGCCTTGTGATGCAACATTTCTATGGTAATGTAGAATGTTTATTCAAATGATGTTAACTGATGTGGCTCATGCTATGGAATGCATTTTTAGTAATGTCAGTTGAAACAACAAATCACAGCAGATATTGATGGGTACACTTCCTGCTTTGACCCTATGGGTACTCTCGCAATCGCCACCAGTCCACCCATTATGCCATCATTGACGTGTATGGGGACGCCTGTTCTACTCATTGTATTTCTGTGGAGTGTCATACCTTAGAGTCTTTGGCTAGTAGCTCAGCATATTCATTGTAGATATGGCTGAGCTTGTCCACCATCTGGTTGTGGCTCTTCATGCGGATGCAGAACTTGTTGTGGACCCTGTTTCCCAGCTCCTTGGCCAGGATGTGGAGAGACTCCCCACTGGGTGGCAAGTTAGACAGACTCTGACAATGACAAATATCAACATTATTAGGATCATCTGTATTTCATAGCATTACATTTGATATCAAGCTACAAAGATGCTAAATATCCCTGACCTTAGAAGTCTAGATACATCAGAGGTCTAAACAAGTCAAGGTCCAACATACTGCTGGGATGCAGTGGGCTTTCCCTGAAGGGTTCAAACACAGAACATTGTGGAACGCCAAATTAAACGTTACAACGTTCATATCATTTGTCAACCAGCTCAGACAATGATACCACTCAGAAAAATAAGAATTGAACCAATAGAGATACAGTATATGCATTGAGTGTAGAAAACATTAGAAACACCTCCCTAATATTGAGTTGCACACAAGGTGTCGAAAGCGTTCCACAGGGATGCTGGCCCACGTTGACGCCAATGCTTCCCACAGTTGTGACAAGTTAGCTGGATGTCCTTTGAGTGGTGGACCATTCTTGATGCACACGGGAAACGGTTGAGCGTTAAAAAAAACAGCAGCATTGCAGTTCTTGACACAAACCGGTGCACCTGGCACCTACTACCATACCCCGTTCAAAGGCACTTAAATATTTTGTCTTGCCAAATTCACGCTCTGAATGGCACAAACACACAATCCATGTCTCAAGGCTTAAAAATCATTCTTTAACCTGTCTCTTCACCTTCATCTACACTTATTGAAGTGGATTTAACAAGTGACATCAATAAGGGATCATAGCTTTAACCTGATCAGTCTATGTCAGAGACAGTTGAGAGGATTAAGTGGGTTATATAATAATAAAAGCTTTATACCTGGATCATGATGTCTACATAGTCCTTTTGGTCCATCAGACAGAGGTAGGGGTAGAGGCTGAGTCTGACGGCCTTCGGGGTGATGCTGGCCAGGATCATATTGCTCTCCCTCAGGGCCCCAACCAGGGCTTTGTGCCACACCATCCACTGCTCCGCCAGCAGAGTCCTCTGAAACATTCACATGCACCACCATCAGCACGGTAATACTGCATGGTACTGTGTGGTTCTGGTGGACGAAAACATAAAGTATGTTCCATAAGCAAGTTCTGCCTTAGACCCACTTTGCATAGGAGTTCAAAGTTGACGTCAAGTTAAACAACAAACACCTTATAACTTTCATTTGGACTCGACTAGCTAGCCAATAACCATCTGTGGTATTCAGTATGTGTTCCGATTCAGATATTGTGATCGAACAGAACAGGTCTCCAGCCAGGTTGTGAAACTGGGTCAACCCTCCATCTAGGGGACTGTCATATTGCCTGTCCATGCCAGGAGGAGAGAGCCCAGCTGACACAGAGCAGATAGGCTGACCTGGCCTCTAGATGACTTTGCCCCCTCAGGAGAGCCCCATCAAAATACATTATCATTCTGCTGTACATCATAATTCCGCTGTAAATGTTGCAGAACCACCAGGGACCCTCGTCCTCCTGCTCCCAGTCTGAAACACTGTCTGTAGATGCAGGGAGAGTTTAAACTGTAAATGCCTGGCCCCAGATCACTGAGATAACAGGAGAGACCTCAAAGCATTACATTTAAAGTTTTGACTGATGTCTGGAGACAAACTTGACACTGACATTAAACAATAAAATAAAAATCAACATAATGAAAATATGATTTTGTCATTGGCAAAGGATTAAATAAAATTCCACCCCTTCAATGTAAAGTGATTTGAGATCCTATACAACTCCAATAATTGCTCATTTCAGGGCCATTAAAAACAAAATAAAGTATAGTATATTTCAGTGTGTCACTATCCCATACAACTATAGTAGTATATTTCAGTGTTTGGCCAGACTATATGTCTAGGTGGGTGGGGCAGTTGGTTTACCATCTTGGCCATGTGTGGGGTAACAGGCTTCATGGCCTCCACAGAGTGAATGGTGATGGTGCTGGCCTGTTCCATGCTCAGCTGACGGCTGAACCTCTCCCGCAGCTCCTCCAGGCTGAAGGCCAACTTGGGGTACTTAGCATCTGCCCTCTGAAACACACACAGGTCAGATGGGTTCAGAGAGGCCATACACAGACAGGGTTTTACAGGGAGAGACTATCACATCACAGGAGAGATACACTGGAAGGGAGCATACATTAGACCTAATGTCTAGTATCTAATATTGATTCTGATAAATTTAGATTACTCACATAGCTATTTTGGAATGCGTGTGTGCACATTCGAGCGTGTTTGTCCAGTCCTAGCCAAAAAGAGGGTGCGTCTGTGTATTCTGAATAATATGAGTGTGTGGTGATGGGGAGGGTTCGGTCAGGTCAGGGTGCGTCGCTGAGTGTGTGTTGACAGTGCAGTCAGCTGCCAACACACAGAGCATTACCCAGCCTTAATTACTAGACCAGGGATTATCAACTAGATTCAGCCGAGGGTAGATTTTTTCTTTAGCGGATAGTCAAGGGGCCAGAACACAATTACAAATCATTTGTAGACTGCAAATTGACCGCAAAAAGCCCAAACATATATAATATTTGACTAAACCATAATCTCAAACTTTTCTTACATTTGTATACGATCGCATACACTCAGTGGTCAATTTATTAGGTACACACCCCTTTTCACAAAAATGGTTCGCTCCTATAAACCGTGAGTCACGTTCCCATGGCTTGCTATAAAAAGGAGGCAGACAGGCAACCGGTAACAGTTTGATTGAACGTTAGAACGGGAAAAACAAGTGACCTAAGCGACTTTGAGCGTGGTATGATCGTCCTGGGCTTTTCACACACGCAGTGTCTAGGGTTCACGGAGAATTGTGAAACAAAAAAACAACAAAAACATCCAGTCAGCGGCAGTCCTGTAGGCGAAAACAGCTTGTTGATGAGAGAGGTCGAAGAAGGATGGCAGTACAACAGTGGTGTGCAGAATGGCATCTCGGAACACACAACTCGTCGGTCCTTGTCACGGATGGGCTATTGCAGCAGACGACCACACCGGGTTCCACTCCTATCAGCTAAGTCGGTAGGTCAGTACTGTGACTCAGTTGGTAGAATATGGCACCTGCAACGCCAGGGTTGTGAGTTCAATTCCCATGGGGGACCAGTACAAACAAATATCTGAAAATGTATGCACTCAATGTATGTAAGTCACTCTGGATAAGAGAGTCTGCTGAATGACAAAAATGTGTTTTTGACCTAAAAGAAGCGGTTCCAGTGAGCACGTGATCAACACTGGACAATTGAGGAGTGGAAAAACATTGCCTTGTCCGACAAATCTCAATTCCTGTTGAATCATGCTGATGGCAGAGCCAGGATTTGGTGTAAGCAGTAAGCAGAGTGCATGGACCCATCCTGCCTGATGTCAACGGTACAGGATGGTGAGGGGAATGTTTTCCTGGCACATGTTAGGTACCTTGATAACAATTGTGGAACACGTCCATGCCCTGAATAATTCAGGTTGTTCTGGAGGCAAAGTGCGGGTCCGACCCGATGTACCTAATAAACTGGCCACGGTGTATACCTCTCTATTATGCGTGGGAATACTTTCGAACAGATTTCCAAAATTAAAAATCATTTGGAGCTGATGTGCTGGTGTATTTACACCCCCCAACAGTTGCTCAGAAAACATGGGGTGCCAAATAAAATCACCCGCAGGCCAAATTTGGCCAGTTGGGGAACCCTGCACTAAACGCTTAGTCTGCTGCCAACACACAGAACATTACCCAGGCTTAATCACTAGACATTCAGCGCCACAAGACTATAAAGTAAACAGATGGCTCATTGTGCTCGACGTAATAAGGTGTAGTCACATCTATGTGCTCCAATTACTGTGGACTGGTACCTTGACTGCTTGGCATTTCATTTCCAAAAAATCAAATGATATAATTTACAAAGGAGTATGAAAATGTATATGTTTACATCTATCATTGGATGGTTTTTTCATTTAAGGTCAGTGTAGTTGTGTCTGTCTGTCTCTGTGTGTGTGTCTCTGTGTGTTTGGTGCTTCGAGTGAAGGCACTAAATGGACTAAGGCAGGCCCACGCCACCATTCCCCCTGTGCCAGCAGTCACCTGACAGAGAGAAATAATGAGGACACGAGGGCCCAAACTAACACAAACCAAACCCGGAGCCTCAATTAACAGCCAGTAGCTATGCAAATTAACATCCATCCCATCACCCTCCCGCGGCCAATAAAAAAATAAATATGCTTATACTGCATCATTACATGCTGCTGCTTTAAGCTTAACCCTCACCAAAGGTCTGGCTGGCACCCAATTAAAAAGCTCCTAGAAAGTGGCGGCACATATATCTCATTATATAAACACACAGCTGGCTAAGTGGTCCAGTGAGAAGGGTAGTGAGTAGGCCTACATACTGAGAGGGCCTGTGTACTTTTACATGTTGTGATTTATTATTGAAAGAGGGCGTCCGTGACCTGTGCAAGGACATCTGGGTATTATCAGGTAACACCTCATTGAATGGTTGATGTACGGTGTCTCTTTATTAACCCGGGAGACACAGGAAGAGACACTAAATATGTCCGCAAAGGTGAGGCCGCTTGAACGGCAGCGAAAACAAAGCTAAAGGTTACGCGGGAGATAAGTCACTTCGTCACTGGCTCGAAGGCACTAAAGCATGGCACAATACTAGTCTTATTTAAAGAGCAAGCTTTGCTGCTGAGGAACTACAGTATATACACTGATGTATTTGGACGCATACATTTACATTTTAGTCATTTAGCGGACACTCTTATGTTATAACATTCTGTTTCAGTGCATCTGTGGCAGTTCATGCTGGGCCATGAGAGAGGACGGAATAATAAGTATGTTCATGTGTATTGTTGTTTGCGTGTGTCAGACGCTTGTTTCTGCCAAGGGGCAGAGATTGTCCAGAGACGGAGCAGAGCCAGCATGGACCGGAATGGGACAACTACCAAGCCTCCCTCCTTTTCCTTCTCGCTCGCTCTTCCAGCTAGGACCCCTGGCAAAGGCAGATCTGTCAGCTAAACCATAGATCAAGTGCAGTAGGGCACCAAGATTAATGAGTTAGCTCATAATGATAGAAATGAAATATCCCCCTCACAGGAGAACACAGCATCTCCAAACACTAGACCAAACTGCATTTCTGCACATCCAATTTGCAAATAGTACCTAGTATACCTTTTGTCCAGGTAGGGTATTAATATTAATATATGAATATATAAATATGTGTGTGTGTGTGTAGTTTCTAATGTATTCTAATGTGCAGTTTCGACTTCCCGTGAGACGGTGTTATGAAAACTTGGCACGGAGTTAAAAAACAACTCTCCCTCTCTCCCCCCCTCCCCATGGTGCAAGCACAGCTAAAAATACATCCCGTATGGCAAAAATGCTGTAAGTGAATCATGTGAGAAAGCATAGCAGCACCACTTAACCCTAACAGAAATCCCACTATGCCCTCAGACGAACCATCAAACAGGTGTCAATACAGGATTAAGATTGAATCCTACACCGGTTCTGACTCTCATCGGATATGGCAGGGCTTGAAAACTATTACGGACTACAAAGGGAAACCCAGCAGCGAGCTGCCCAGTGACACAAGCCTACCAGACGAGCTAAATGCCTTTTAATGCCTGCTTCGAGGCAAGCAACACTGAAGCACGCATGAGAGCACCAGCTGTTCAGGACAACGGTGTCATAACGCTCTCGGTAGCCAATGTGAGCAAGACCTTAAAACAGATCAACATTCACAAAGCTGCAGGGCCAGATGGATTACCAGGACGTGTACTCAAAGCATGCAATGACCCACTGGCAAGTATCTTCACTGACATTTTCAACCTCTCCCTGACCGAGTCTGTAATACCTACATGTTTCAAGCAGACCACCATAGTCCCTGTGCACAAGGAAGCGAAGGTAACCTGCCTAAATGATTACCAGCCCGTAGTTATCACATCAGTAACCATGAAGTGCTTTGAAAGGCTGGTCATGGCTCACAACAGCATCATCCCGGATACCCTAGACCCACTCCAATTCACATACCGCCCCAACAGATGCACAGATGACTCTCAATCGCACTCCACACTGCCCTTTCCTACCTGGACAAAAGGAATGCCTATGTGACAATGCTGTTCACTGACTAGTGCCCACAAAGCTCAACACTAAGCTACGGACTCTGGGACTAAACACCTCCCTCTGCAACTGGATCCTGATGGGCCGCCCCCCGGGTGGTAAGGGTAGGCAACAACATCCAGGACCTATATAGTAGGCGGTGTCAGAGGAAAGCCCCAAAAAATTGTTAAAGACTCTAGTCACCCAAGTCATAGACTGTTCTCTCTGCTACCGCACGCCAAGCGGTATCGCCGCGCCAAGTCTAGGACCAAAAGGCTCCTTAAGAGCTTCTACCCACTAGCCATATGACTGCTGAACAATTAATCAAATGGTTAAACCCCCCCCCCCCACGCACTTCTGCTACCCGCCGTTTATTATCTATGCAAAGTCACTTTACCCCTACCTACACGTACTCATTACCTCAACTAACCTGTAACCCAGAACATTGACCCCCTGTATATAGCCTTGTTATTGCTATTTTATTGTGCTACTTTTTTTTCTTCTTTTTTTCTTTCTTTTATTTGGTAAATATTTTAACACTTTCTCAAACTGCACTGTTGGTTAAGGGCTTGTAAGTAAGCATTTCACAGTAAGGTCTACACATGTTGTATTCGGGCGCATGTGACAAATAAAGTTTGATTTGGTTTTAATTGCTCCTGTAAGTCGCTCTGTAAATGTATTTGATTTATTTAACCCTTATTATTAGGTAAGTTGAACACATTCTCATTTACAGCAACAACCTGGGGAATAGTTCAAGTGGAGAGGAGAGGAGATGAATAAGCCAATTGTAAACTGGGGATTATTAGGTGACCGTGATGGTATGAGGACCAGATTGGGATTTTAGCCAGGACACCAGGGTTAACACCTCTACTCTTACGATAAGTGCCATGGGATCGATAGTGACCACAGAGATTCAGGACACCTGTTTAATGTCCCATCCGAAAGATGTCACCTTACGCAGGGTCATGTCCCCAGTCCCTGTCATGTCATGTTATTTTTTTAGACCAGAGGAAAGAGTGGGATGCAGGGTGGTATGCTGCTGGATACTGCACCATGATTACATGGAGATTGTTCTAGGACAAACACATGACACAGTCCAACCACTGCTTTCAGAGAGCCCTCCAGGCCTGGGGCGAATTTATTACGCTGATTGTTGCGAAACCGTTTACTTCAAACGGAAACGTTTTGCAACAAAAAACAAGTTTATATTGCTCAAATTCAGGTAAGTCCCTCCATGTTTCGTTCAATTTGCTCAGTTTGGTTCATAAACGATAAACGTTTTCTGTTGCAAGACGTATACACCCCTAGAAAAAGCACGTTATGTGTCAGACTGCATGGCTGCATGACAGCGAGAGGGACAGAGAGACACATTTCTGTCTCCAACAATGGAAAGAGTGATCTATTCTATTTCATTCTAGTTCAGTCACTATAGATACAATAATTATTATATTTTACTCTATTCATAGTAAATAATTTATTAGATGTATATAGCACTTTTCATAATAGATCTCTCAAAACGCTTCATAAGCAAAAAAACTAACAAAAAGGACAGGTCCGGTCAAGCAATAAAAGCCAAGTCTCTGAATTGTGCATCCTCTGCAGATGGGTGTCTACTCTACTCATATGTTGACATGTGTCCTACCTCTGTGTAGAAGTCTTTGACCAGAGGTGAGGAGCAAGTGTGCAGGACAGTGTTGATGCTGGGTTGAAAGTCTGGTTCCACGGTGTGGATGGCCCTCAGCACCATGTCCCTCTCATCCTGCCTGAACACACAGAGTCTAAACAGCTCTTCCACACACAGGCCATCCTCTTTCATCTGACGCAGGACCCTGAGGACAGACAGGAAACACAATGTCAGAAACAAGGTAGCAAACCTCAGTCAGTACTCCCTACAAAGTTGCATTTTGCATATTTCTTTCAAATAGCCATTACTTACAGATGAGTGCATTGGGGACGGATAAAGGCAATGGATGGATTACAAGTGTTGATAATCTTCTGGTAATATTATCTTAATTGCTTGAAGTAAAACGTTAGGCATGTACTTTCATCAGCATAAAAAAACTGAACTTTTTGACCTTGGTCTTCAGAAGGTGAACAAGGCCTAATGCCGGATCTAGTTTACTGTGGCCCCATGGTGACTTAATTATATTTAAAGCACCTCGGCTCCGATATCATTATGCATGGCTTTATTATGCTGAGTGACAATGCCAGCATAAACAAACATCATTTTGGAAACATCAGGCAGTCCACAGACCGGTCACAGAGCACGTTGGTGTCATTTTAATTCAAATGATGGTCATCCTGAGACTCCACACCTGCCATGACTGGACTGTTGAATTCAGGAGATAGCGATGTGCACACAGCCAGTGGAATATAGAATGTAGTGTATGGAGCGAAAACTGAAGCTGAAGAGGGATTGAGGAAACTAAGGCCTGGCTAATTCAAAGCGGCCCGTTGGATAACCGATGGAGCCTTTGGGAACTAAGCAAGAGACAAAGCTGAAGTGTACTACTAAGCTAAGTCAACCTGAATGTCTGAGAAGAGGCATGTTGTGTGTCAGACAGCATGGCCGCATGGCATGCTGGAAATAGTGTTCTGTTCTATTTCATTCTATTCCAGTCTAGTTACTATAGATTCAATAATTCATCTATTTTACTCTACTCATGGGATTAAACAATTCTTTTGAAGCTTTATTTAACTAGGCAAGTCAGTTAAAAACAAATTCTTATTTACAATGACGGCCTACCCCGGCCAATCCCGGACGACGCTGGGCCAATTGTGCGCCGCCCTATGGGACTCCCAATCACGGCCGGTTGTGATGCAGCCTGGATTCAAACCAGGTACTGCAGTGACACCTCTAGCACTGCGATGCAGTGTCTTAGACCATGATGAGTCGTCTACCCTACTCTACTCTGGGGTTGAGGTCAATTGCTCCTATATGTGACTGTTTCAGAGCACTGTATGAATGCCGTCTGTCAGTAGGAAGGAAAAGTTATGCTGTGGCATGTGATGTGTAACACCTCGATGTAACCCAGAGACAGAGGGCCCTGGTGGGCTTATGTGTTACCACTGCCCTCTAGTGGAGTAAAACAGAATACTGCGACACTGACAAAGCAAAAGGGATGAGGTATTGGAGGGGGGAAGATTTGTCATCAATGAGAGAGTATTCCTTTGCCCTCCAGAGCTTTCTGTAAGACACTAATTAAATAGCATTCACAGAACCAAACGGAATACTCAATGTTTGTGTCACCCTGATTTCTTTGCATATTTTGGTATCGTTAAAATACCTCCGGTCGGGAGCGACAGATTGGATTGGCCATTAAAGACTCCCTATACTGTTTAAAATGTCATTTTCTCAGTGTCTCTTGAACAAAGAGGAGTTTAGGCCTTGCGCTCTCAGTGTGGTCTGGAGGAATAAAGTGACAGGGGTGGGGTTTACTATCAGCTCACACAGCGCAGATCAGGACAGGGAGCTGACAAGGGTACACGAAGAAGCGAGACCGAGAGAAAGCTGAATTGTGTAAGCTGAAGACAAACTTTAGTTCTGTAGGAATGAGATGTGCTTTAAAAAAGGATGCTAGACGCCAGGCACAGTGCCACTGTGGACAATGGAAACCACATCAGGCCAGGAGATACAGTACAACGAGAAAGAGGGGACACTAGAGACAGAAAGAGAGGGAACTGGAGACGAACAGGGGAAGGGGAGGAAGAACAGTGTGCGAGAAAGATGTCATGGCTGGGCTGAAGAGTGAGCAAGAGAGCACCACCGCAGAACAACAATGTCATTGGTATCACCATACAGTGATTGATGGATTCAAACAAACTGCAGTTCTACACAACAAGGCTAGAAACCAAATCTGATAGAGTCTGTGTCATGAATACCATTACCAGACAATTTTTGCAGATTTTTTTTTTAATCTCCTTTTGAAATAATTAGGCTAACATTCTAGTCAGCATATTGACATGGACAAATTGAGTTCCACCAAGCCTCCAAACAGACTGTTATTTCCTTGTCCAATAAGCATAATCAAATTACTGACAGCAGGTTGTTAACAAACAAACACATACAGTATCAATCACAATCCATTTGGCCTGACTGAAATCCATTTGGCCCGGTCTCTGTATAGTCAGCCAGCAGATTGTCCTGGCCTACAACAGATAGGGACATTCATTAAGATATAGCGAGGTCTCTCTCCCTCTCCCAGGACTAGGTCTATATTAACATTTATTTTGACAGGGAGTCATGCTGAGACCATGGTCTCTTTCACAGATGAGCCCTGTAAACACATCAATACACATATCAGTACACACAATGTGTGCCGCCATGCTAAATGTCATGCAATAAATCTGCCTGGAGGAAGCATGCAGTACCCGACACCACCACTGACCTAAACGCAATATCACTCAATGGAGACTTCTCATTCAGGATGCCTGTCTAGCGCCTCCTCACTTCCAGGAAAGATACTTCACTTTCACCCATAACACCTCTCCACACACAGCTGGCCCACGTGCTCAGCCCTCAAAAAATGCCCCACACAACAACATATTACAGGAAATATAAATGGCAGCATCCTCTAGACTAGAGGGTATTGAGTGACCAGGTGCTAGACTGGGTAGAAATATCGATGATCTCATATCTAAACAGTGTTGAAATCCCAGTATCTCTAGACATGCTCGTTAACACTGGATCACAGAGGAGGCTAGAATAAAGAGAAATATGAATTGCAAAGCTAATAGGAGAGTCTGACATCTAGTGGGAAACTCAGGTTACAAATGCACTGGCCATCTAGTAAAAATCATCCAAGACCACAAAGAATTCTCTTACACATTTAAAGCAGTCTAAGCATTGTTTTGCTTAACAGTCAGATATTATCATATTTACCTAATGTCAACAAGTTCTAGATTAACCTAAAGTTACAGTTATGAGTTAAGTTCTGTAAATGGCTGTCTGTGGGTTAGCCTACCTGTTGATGACCTTTGGAGAACAGTTAGGGGTTCTGCCCATGCACTCCAGTGCAGCACAGTAGGAGGTGAGGTTAGGCTTCAGACCTGCCTCTTCTACCAGAATGAACATACGTCCAATCTGGTTCAAAGAGCCCTGCAGTTGTCCACATGGAGAATAAGGAGGTAATGCAGAATTTAGAGACTTGTGTAGACAATGTATTACAATTATAGAATTCTAATACAAGAGCAGCACTTACCTTCTTGGCCCAGACCCTCATCATGACGTTGTAGAGTCCTATGTTGAGCAGGTTGCGTCGGCTGATCATGCGATGGTGAGTGAGCAGGAGGCGCTGGGCTCGGTCAATGTCACCACAGAACACACAGGCCTCCAGGTAGCAATGCACACTAAGCTGGACGCCCTCGTACATCCTGGCCTCGCTGTTATCCTGCACGAGCTCCGGGCTGGCAGACATAGCCCACTGGTTAAGCTTCCTCTCCAACTTCTCCACCTCAGCCAGCTCCTGGGCCTTGGCCTCAGTCTTCCTCTCCAGCTCAGCCAGCTCCTGGTCCCTGGCCTCAGAAAACTCAGGAGCCGGCTCCTTTGAGGCTTTCCCCTTTCCTTTGGCTTTTCTAATAGGCACAGTTTCAGCAGCAACCGGGGGACCTGCAATAGTGTCGGCTTGGATAGCATTTGGCTCTTGGTTTTTCAGAGTCTTGCTCTTTTTAGAGGTCAATGCAGTCTTTTTTCCAGCTTTTGTCAATATGTTTTTTTGTGCGGTACCTGGCAGCATCAGTTTTCCTTTTCTGCTTTTCACAGGTTTATCTTCTATGCCTAGCTTCAGGTTCAGTTTCTTTGTTTTAGTCGTCTTCTCCTGAATCAGTTTCTCCATCCAGCGGGATTTGGAGGCTGAAGCATCTTTTCCCCCTCCCTTACCAGTCTGTCCCCCTCCCTTACTAATAGTCTGTCCCACCTTGGGCAACTCAGTCCTCCCCCCACAAACATTTTTGTGACTCTTCCCTGAAGAAGCCCCTCTCCCCAACTTGGAAGCATTGACAAATTGTACCTTTGCATGTTGGACATCTAAAACAATGTCAGATTGGAGTTGCTGGATTCTGGCCTCAAGCACTGGAAAAAAGAACGGGAGAGAGAAAATACTAGCATTGTGATATAATAGAAAACAAACATGTAAAAGCATTTGAGGGATCACATGCATGATAAAAAGGAATTTATTACATACCATCTAATAGCCGAGATTGTTCCCATACTCGTTTTTTCCCATCCTCTTTCTTTGGGATCAGAGCTGAGAAATGTCTTCGTTGTGATGTCCATGGTGGATCTGTAAGAAGATTGTTGTGAGAATTACTATATACAGTGCCTTGCAAAAGTATTCATCCCCCTTGGAGTTTTTCCTATTATGTTGCATTACAACCTGTAATTTAAAAGGTTTTTAAAGGGATTTCATGTAATGGACACACAATAAAATAGTCAAAATCGGTGAAGTGAAATAAATAACTTGAATAAAAAAATTATCAAAAATCCTAAATGGAAAAGTGGGGTGTGCATATGTAAAAAATCAAATCAAATTATATTTGTCACATACACATGGTTAGCAGATGTTAATGCGGGTGTAGCGAAATGCTTGTGCTTCTAGTTCCGACAATGCAGTAATAACCAACGAGTAATCTAACCTAACAATTCCACAACAACTACCTTATACACACAAGTGTAAAGGGATGAAGAATATGTACATAAAAATATATGAATGAGTGATGGTACAGAATGGCACAGGCAAGATGCAGTAGATGGTATAGAGTACAGTATATACATGAGATGAGTAATGTAGGGTATGTAAACATTATATTAAGTGGCATTGTTTAAAGTGACTCGTGATACATTTTTCCATACATTTTTCCATTATTAAAGTGGCTGGAGTTGAGTCAGTATGTTGGCAGCAGCCACTCAATGTTAGTAGTGGCTGTTTAACAGTCTGGTGGCCTTGAGATAGAAGCTGTTTTCAGTCTCTCGGTCCCTGCTTTGATGCACCTGTACTGAGCTCACCTTCTGGATGATAGCAGGGTGAACAGGCAGTGGCTCGGCTGCTTGTTGTCCCAGTTGCACAGGTTGGGGTCGAGACCCAACTTGATGATGAGTTTGGAGGGTACTATGGTATTAAATGCTGAGCTGTAGTCGATGAACAGCATTCTAACATAGGTATTCCTCTTGTCCAGATGGGTTAGGGCCGTGTGCAGTGAGATTGCGTCGTCTGTGGACCTATTGGGGCGGTAAGCAAACTGGAGTGGGTCTAGGGTGTCAGGTAGAGTGGAGGTGATATGGTCCTTGACTAGTCTCTCAAAGCACTTGATGATGATGGAAGTGAGTGCTACGGGGCTGTAGTTGTTTAGCTCAGTTAGCTTTCTTGGGAGCAAGAACAATGGTGGCCCTCTTGAAGCATGTGGGAACAGCAGACTAGGATAAGGATTGATTGAATATGTCCGTAAACACAACAGCCAGCTGGTCTGAGCATGCTCTGAGGACGCGGCTGGGGATGCCGTCTGGGCCTGCAGCCTTGCGAGGGTTAACACGTTTAAATGTTTTACTCACGTCGGCTACAGTGAAGGAGAGTCCACAGGTTTTGGTAGCGGGCCGTGTCAGTGGCACTGTATTGTCCTCAAAGCGAGCAAAGAAGTTGTTTAGTCTGTCTTGGAGCAAGATATCCTGGTCCGCAACGGGGCTGGTTTTCTTTTTGTAATCCGTGATCGACTGTAGACCCTGCCACATACCTCTTGTGTCTGAGCCGTTGAATTGCGACTCTACTTTGTCTCTATACTGACGCTTAGCTTGTTTGATTGCCTTGCGGAGGGAATAGCTACACTGTTCGGTCATGTTTCCGGTCACCTTGCCCTGGTTAAAAGCAGTGGTTCGCGCTTTCAATTTCACGCGAATGCTGCCATCAATCCACGGTTTCTGGTTTGGGAATGTTTTAATAGTTGCTGTGGGTAAGACGTCGCTGATGCACTTGCTAATAAACTCGCTCACCGAATCAGCATATTCGTCAACGGTGTTGTTCGCCGCAATGCGGAACATATCCCAATCCACGTGATCGAAGCAATCTTGAAGCGTGGCATCAGATTGGTCGGACCAAAGTTGAACAGACTTGAGCGCGGGATCTTCCTGTTTTAGTCTCTGTCTATAGGCAGGGAGCAACAAAATGGAGTTGTGGTCAGCTTTTCCAAAAGGAGGGCGGGGGTTATATGCATCACGGAAGTTAGAATAACAATGATCCTGGGATTTACCAGCCCTGGTAGCACAATCGATATGCTGATAGAATTTAGGGAGTCTTGTTTTCAGATTAGCCTTGTTAAAATCCCCAGCTACAATGAATGCAGCCTCAGGATATGTGGTTTCCAGTTTACATAGAGTCAAATAAAGTTTGTTCAGGGCCGTCGATATGTCTGCTTGGGGGGGAATATATGCGGCTGTGATTATAATCAAAGATAATTCTCTTGGTAGATAATGTGGTCGACATTTGATTGTGAGGAATTCTAAGTCAGGTGAACAGAGGGACTTGAGTTCCTGTATGTTGTTATGATCACACCACGTCTCGTTAATCATAAGGCATACCCCCCGACCCCTCTTCTTACCAGAAAGATGCTTGTTTCTGTCGGCGCAATGCATGAAGAAACCAGCTGGCTGTACCGACTCCGATAGCGTGTCTCGAGTGAGCCATGTTTCCGTGAGGCAAAGAACATTACAGTCTCTTATGTCTCTCTGGAATGCTACCCTTGCTTGGATTTCATCAACCTTGTTGTCAAGAGACTGGACATTGGTGAGTAGTATGCTCGGGAGCAGTGCGCCCGTCTCCGGAACCTGACCAGAAGGCCGCTTCGTCTGCCCCTTTTACGGCAATGTTGTTTTGGTTCGCCGGCTGGGATCTGATCCATTGTCCTGGGTGGTGGGCAAAACAGAGGAGCCGCTTCGGGAAAGTCGTATTCCTGGTCGTAATGATGGTAAGTTGACGTTGCTCTTATATCCAGTAGTTCCTCCCGACTGAATGTAATAAAACCTAAGATTACCTGGGGTACCAATATAAGAAATAACACTTAAAAAAATAAAATACTGCATAGTTTCCTAGGAACGCGAAGCGAGGCGGACATCTCTGTCGGAAGTAGCACGTATTCACCCCCTTCGCTCTGAAGTCCCTAAATAAGATCTGGTGCAACCAATTACCGTTAGAAGTCACATAATTAGTTAAATAAAGTCCACCTGTGTGCAATCTAAGTGTCACATGATCTGTCACACGATCTCAGTATACATACACCTGTTCTGAAAGGCCCCAGTCTGCAACACCACTAAGTAAGCGGCACCATGAAGACAAAGGAGCTTTCCCAACAGGTCAGGGACAAAGTTGTGGAGAAGAACAGAGAACCATTAAATCCATTTTTTTTAAATGGAAAGAATATGGCACCACAACAAACCTGCCAAGAGAGGGCCACCCACCAAAACTCACAGACCAGGCAAGGAGGGAATTAATCAGAGATGCAACAAAGAGACCAAAGATAACCCTGAAGGTGCTGCAAAGCAGAGATTGGAGTATCTGTCCATAGGACTACTTTAAGCCGTACACTCCACAGAGCTGGGCTTTATGGAAGAGCGGCCAGAAAAAAAGCCATTGCTTAAAGAAAAAAATAAGCAAACACGTTTGGTGTTCGCCAAAAGACATGTGGGAGACTCCCCAAACATATGGAAATAGCTACTCTGGTCAGAGGCTAAAATTGAGCTTTTTTGCCATCAAGGAAAACGCTATGTCTGGCGCAAACCTAAGATTACTCATCACCCCGAGACCACCATCACAACAGTGAAGCATGGTGGTGGCAGCATCATACTGTGGGGGTGTTTTCGAATTTGCAGGGACTGAGAAACTGGTCAGAATAGAAGGAATGATGGTGCTAAATACAGGGAAATTCTAGAGGGAAACCTGTTTCACTCTTCCAGATGATTTGAGCCTGGGACAGAGGTTCACCTTCCAGCAGGACAATGACCATAAGCATACTGCTAAAGCAACACTCGAGTGGTTTAAGGGGAAACATTTAAATGTCTTGGAATGGCCTAGTCAAAGCCCAGACCTCAATCCAATTGAGAATCTGTGGTATGACTTAAAGATGGCTGTACACCAGCGGAACCCATCCAACTTGAAGGAGCTGGAGTAGTTTTGCCTAAAAGAATAGGCAATAAAAAAAATGTGATCACCCATATTGTGCCATTAATATTAGAATGTTTGGAGCGTAGCCATAGAAATCCATGTAATGAGGCAACTATGTTTTTGAATTGTAACTTAAGTGAAATAGGTACCAAATTGCATACAATCCAAAAACATAGCTGCCTCATTATATGGATTTCTATGGCTAAGCTCCAAACATTCTAATATTAATGGCACAATATGGGTGATTTTTTTAAACAATAGTTGTAGCTTCTGATAAGCTAATTGACATCATTTGAGTCAATTGGAGGTGTACCTGTGGATGTATTTCAAGGCCTACCTTCAAACTCAGTGCCTCTTTGCATTGACATCATGGGAAAATGAAAATAAATGAGCCAAGACCTCAGAAAAATATTGTAGACCTCCACAAGTCTGGTTCATCCTTGGGAGCCATTTCCAAATGCCTGAAGGTACCACGTTCATCTGTACAAACAATAGTACGCAAGTATAAACACCATGGGACCACGCAGCCGTCATACCGCTGAGGAAGGAGATGCATTGTCTCCAAGAGATGAACGTACTTTGGTGCGAAAAGTGCAAATCAATCCCAGAACAGCACCAAACGACCTTGTGACGATTCTGGAGGAAACGGGTACAAAAGTATCTATATCCACAGTAAAACGAGTCCTATATTGACATAACCTGAAATTCCTCTCAGCACGGAAGAAGCCACTGCTCCAAAACCACAAAAAAGCCAGACTACGGTTTGCAACTGCACATGGGGACAAAGATCGTACTTTTTGGAGAAATGTCCTCTGGTCTGATGAAACCAAAATAGAACTGTTTGGCCATAATAACTGTTTGGCCATTATGTTTGGAGGAAAAAGAGGGAGGCTTGCAAGCCAAAGAACACCATCCGAACTGTGAAACACGGGGTGGCAGCATCATGTTGTGGGGGTGCTTTGCTGCTGGAGGGACTGGTGCACTTCACAAAATAGATGGCATCATGAGGTAGGAAAATTGTGGATATATTGAAGCAACATCTCAAGACATCAGTCAGTAATTTAAATCTTGGTCTTCCAAATGGACAAATGACCCCAAGCACACTTCCAAAGTTGTGGCAAAATGGCTTAAAAAGACCTGACCTCAATCCTATAGAAAATGTGTGGGTGTAACGGATGTGAAACGGCTAGCTTAGTTAACGGTGCGCGCTAAATAGCGTTTCAATCGGTGACGTCACTTGCTCAGACCTTGAAGTAGTGGTTCCACAAGGGCCGCGGCTTTTGTGGAGCGATGGGTAGCGATGCTTCGAGGGGTGACTGTTATTGATGTGTGCAAAGGTTCCTTGGTTCGCGCCCGGGTATGGGCGAGGGGACGGTCTAAAGTTATACTGTTACCTGGGCAGAACTGAAAAAGCGTGTGCGACCATGGATGCCTACAAACCTGACTCAGTTACACCAGCTCTGTCAGGAGGAATGGGCCAAATTTCACCCAACTTATTGTGGGAAGCTTGTGGAAGTCTACCCGAAATGTTTGACCCAAGTTAAACAATGTAAAGGCAATGCTACCAAATACTAATTGAGTGTATGTAAACTTCTGACCCACTGGCAATGTGATGAAAGAAATAAAAGCTGAATTAAATAAATCTACTATTATTCTGACATTTCATTCTTTAAAAAAAAGTGGTGATCCTAACTGACCTAAGACAGGGAATTTTTACTAGGATTGAATGTTAGGAATTGTGAAAAACAGAGTTAAAATGTATTTGTCTAAGGTGTATGTAAACTTCCAACTTCAACTGTATATACCCTAGAGGTCAAAGTTCTGTTAACCTGAATTTACCCGAAAATGTGTCTGATGGATAGTTGTGAATAAAAACTGTCCAATGATTAAAGGGTATAAACTAGCAATATTTTGTTTTATACTGACATTTTCTCATAGGTTAAATGGGATGGAGGTACGAAAAAGTGATAACACACAGAAAGCTACCATTGCTGCACTGCTATCACACATTTTCAAACTCTAGGGACATGGACCTTTTTTTTTAAATCACTGAGACATGACGGCCCAAATCTGGGGGATACGGCTCATGAACAAAATGTGCCATTTCAAAACATTCCAACTCATAGGTAAATGGTTGACTTGAGTCAAATAATTTGCCATTTAGTATAGATTAGCAACGTCTTAAAAAATAAATGTATATATATTGCCATTTATCAGCCAACGACCTCTGATGTGTAAGTAATGTAACCCATGATGATAGCTAGCTAACTGTTTCTAAGTTCACTAACTAACGTTAGATAGCTGCATGGCTATACAAATCGCGACAGGATTTAGGGGGTGGATGGTCAGTTAATTTATCTAACGTTTATCATGCATCATTACAAACAAGCTGTATACATTGAGACATATCACAAGTGATATTCAGTGCGCTTTCCATGTCTGACATATGAATCCTGCATGCTTGAGCACCCGTCCCGTTGACTTAACAAGTTAGATAGCGCAAGGGACAACAACATTTACCTGATATTCGTCTTTCAACGTTATTCCGGAGTGTAAGAAAGTAGTGGCAATGGCCAGCATTTGACACACGACGAACACTTCTTTCCAACAATATTAGACCACTCAGACACTTCGGTAAGGCACACAGTCTCAATAGCGACATGTTCACATAACTGCACAACACTTCTACACGCTAGGCTGCCATCTTGAAAAAGACAAAGCTAATCGAACACAAAGGAGCCGAGTGTAGGCAAGGATAGACGAATACTAATACATCGAAGAGTAGATTTAGAAACAAGACAATTATGTTTTCTATGTATTGAAAGGAGTGTAGAATATTATTTGTTAAACAAATATAGTCAACATAAAATTTGTGCAATTTGTGCTGGGTGTACAAAACATTAGGAACACATTCCTAATATTGCATTGAACATCCTTTGTCCCTCAGAACAGCCTCAATTCGTCGGGGCATTGACTCTACAAGGTGTCGAAACAGTTGTGTCAAGTTGGCTAGATGTCGGTTGGGTGGTGGACCATTATCAATACACATGGGGAACTGCTGCGCTTGAAAGCCCGGCAGCGTTGCAGTTCATGACATACCCAAACCAGTGCGCCTCGCACCTACTACCATACTCAGTTCAAAGTCACTTAAATATTTTGTCTTGCCCAGTCACCCTCTGAATGGTACACAATCCATGTTTCAAGGCTTAAAAAAACAGATTTAACCTGTCTCCTTCCCTTCATCTATATACTGATTGAAGTGGTTTTAACAGGTGACATCAATAATGGATAAGAGCATTCACCTTGATTCACCTGGCCACTCTGCCATGGAAAGAACAGGTGTTTCTAATGTTTTTTATACTCAGAGTACATGAAAAGTTTGTTTAAAGTCTCAGTGCAGTGAAAAATCAAGTCAAATTGTATTTGTCACATGCTCCAAATACAACAGGTGTAAACATTACCGTGAAATGCTTTCTTACAAGCCTTTAACCAACAATACAGTTCAAGACATAGAGTTATGAAAATATTTACTAATAAACTAAAGTAAAGAATCAAATAAAAAGTAACACAATACAGTAACAATAACGAGGCTATATACAGGTGGTACCAGTACAGAGTCAATATGCAGGAGAACAGGTTAGTCGAGGTCATTTGTACATGTAGGTAGGGGTAAGGTGACTATGCAATAGATAATAAACAGCGAGTAGAAGTGGTGTAAAACAGGGGGGGGTCAATGTAAATAGTCCGGGTGGCCATTTGATTGGTTGTTCAGCAGTCTTATGGCTTGGGCTGTTAAAACTTCTATAGCATACTGGTTATTGTTCGGAATTTTGGATGACTGACGTGCCCAAAGTTAACTGCCTGTTACTCAGGCCCAGAAATATGATATGCATATAATTGGTAGAATTGGATAGAAAACACTCTGAAGTTTCTAAAACTGTTAAAATTATGTCTGTGAGTATAACAGAACTGATATGGCGGGCGAAAACCCGAGGAAAATCCATCCTGAATTATTTTTTTTTTAGATCACAGGCCATTTCAATGCTAGCCTATGGGATATGCAAATAGATAGGACCCAGATTGCAGTTCCTATGGCTTCCACTAGATGTCAACCAACTTTAGAAAGGGTTTCAGGCTTGTTTTCTGAAAAATGAGCAAGTAGTAGTTTTTCCAAGGTGTCTCTCATTAGAAAAGTAGTGTTGTTGGCGTGTGAATGAGGTGCACTCTCCTCGTTATTTATCTTCCCTATTGAACATACTACTCTCCGTCTTAAATATGATAGTTTATTTAGATATTAGAGCACGTGAGGATTAATTAGAAACATTGTTTGACTTCTTTGGACTAACTTTACCTGTAACTGTTTGGATTAATTTGAATGCATTTTGAACGAGTAGATTACTGAGATAATTGGCACCAAATAAACAGACTTTGGATATAAGGAAGGACTTTTTCGAACAAAGCGACCATTCATTGTGTAGCTGGGACCCTTGGGATTACAAACAGATGAAGATCTTCAAATGTAAGGGATGTATTTAATCGCTATTTGTGATTTTGTGACGCCTGTGCTGGTTGAAAAAGTATTTTGATGTGGGGCGCTGTCCTCAGATAATCGCATGGTATGCTTTCGCCGTAACGCCTTTTTGAAATCTGACACTGCGGTTGGATTAACAATAAGGTAAGCTTTTAAATGATGTATGACACTTGTATTTTCATTAATGTTTAATATTATGATTTTTGTATTTTGAATTTCGCGCTCTGCAATTTCACAGGATGTTGTCGTAGGTGTCGCGCTAGCAATTCATGCGCCCAAACCGGTTTAAGGAGCCTTTTGGACCTAGATTTGGCACTCCGGTACCACTTGCCGTGTGGTAGCAGAGATAACAGTCTATGATTTGGGTAACTGGTCTCTGACCATTGTTTGGGCCTTCATTTGACACTGCCTAGTATGTCGGTCCTAGAGGTCAGAAAGCTTGTCCCCAGTGATGTACTGGGAAGTCCGCACTACCCTCTCTAGCACCTTATCGTCAGATGCCGAACAGGTGCCATACCAGGAGTAATGCAACCAGTCAGGATGCTCTCGATGGAGTAGCTGTAAAACTTTGAGGATCTGGGGACCCATGCCAAATCTTTTCAGTCTCCTGAGGGGGAAAAATAATTGTCGTCCCCTCTTCACAACTGTCTTGGTGTGTTTGGACAATGATGGTGTGGACAGACAGGAACTTGAAACTCTCAACCCGCTCCACTACAGCTCCATCAATGTTAATGGGGGCCTGTTCGGGCCTCTTTTTCCTATAGACCACGATGAGCTCCTTTGTCTTGCTCACATTGAGGGAGCGGTTGTTGTCCTGGCATCACACTGCCAGGTCTCTGACCTTCTCCCTATAGGCTGTCAGGCACTGTTGTGTTGTCAGAAAACCTAATGATGGTGTTGGAGTCGTGCTTGGCCACTTAGTCGTGGGTGAACATGGAGTACAGGAGGGGACTAAGCACGCAACCATGAGGGGCCCCAGTGTTGAGGATCAGTGTGGCAGATGTGTTGTTGCCTACCCTTACCACCTGGGGGCTGCCCGTCAGGAAGTCCAGGATCCAGTTGCAGAGGAAGGTGTTTAGTCCCAGGGTCCTTAGCTTAGTGATGAGCTTTGTGGGCACTATGGTGTTGAATGCTGAGCTGTAGTCAATTAACATAATTCCCACACAGGTGTTCCTTTTGTCCAGGTGGGAAAGGGCAGCGTGGAGTGCTATTGATATTGCGTAATCAGTGGATCTGTTGGGGCGATATGCAAATTGGAGTGGGTCTAGTGTTTCCGGGATGATGGTGTTGATGTGAGTCATGACCAGCCTTTCAAAGCACTTAATGGCTAGCGACGTGAATTCTATGGCGCGGTGGGCATAGGGACTATGGGCATAGGGACTATGGTGGTCTGTTTGAAACATATACTGTAGGTATTACAGACTCAATCAGGGAGAGGTTGAAAATGTCAGTGAAGACACTTCCCAGTTGGTCAGCGCATGCTCTGAGTACATGTCCTGGTCATCCATCTGGCCCCACGGCCTTGTGAATGTTGACCTGTTTAAAGGTCTTGCTCACATCGACTACGGATAGCGTGATAACACAGTCCTCCAGAACAGTTGGTGCTCTCATGCATGCTTCAGTGTTGCTTGCCTCGAGGCGAGCATAAAATGCATTTAGCTCGTCTGTTAGGCTCGCATCACTCGGCACCTCGCAGCTGGGTTTCCCTTTGTAGTCCATAATAGTTTGCAATCCCTGCCACATCCGACGAGCATCAGAGCCGGTGTAGTAGGATTCAATCTTTGTCTTGTATTGATGCCTTGCCTGTTTGATGGTTCATCATATTCCAGTCTGTGCTAGCAAAACAGTCCTGTAACATAGCATCCGCGTCATCTGACAACTTCCGTATTGAGCGAGTCACTGGTACTTCCTGCTTTATTTTTTCTTGTAAGAAGGAATCAGGAGGGTAATTTTCCAAATAGAGGGCAAGGGAGAGCTTTGTATGCATCTCTGTGTATGGAGGAAAGGTGGTCTAGAGTTTTCTTTCCTCTGTTCCTCTGGTTGCACATGTGACATGCTGGTAGAAATTAGGTAAAACTGATTTAAGTTTGCCTGCATTAAAGTCCCCGGCCACTAGGAGCGCTGCTTCTGGATGAGCATTTTCTTGTTTGCTTATGGCCTTATACAGCTCGTTGGGTGCGGTCTTAGTGCCAGCATCAGTTTGTAAATAGACAGCTACGAATAATATAGATGAAAACTCTTTTGGTAGATAGTGTGGTCTACAGCATATCATGAGGTACTCTACCTCAGGCGAGATATACCTTGAGACCTTTTAATATTATACATGGCGCACCAGCTTTTAATGACACGTAGACACACACCCGCACCCCCGTCTTACCAGACATAGCTGTCCTGTCCTGCTGATGCACAGAAAACCCAGCCAGCTCTATATTATCCGTGTCGTCGTTCAGCCACGGCTCGGTGAAACATAAGACATTACAGTTTTTGGTGGGATTGAGTTTTGGCCTGCCTGCTGACATCACCAGGCGATAAATTAGTTGATTCGCCAATAAGAAAGAGAATTCCAAACCTCGCTGCTAATAACAGCTAGTTTTCAGTTTTCGCCTCCCCACTCAGACCACTACCAGACAGTTCTAGCTAAATTCTTGCTTGAGAAATTGCTCTTTGCTAAGATATTTTGGTTTATTTTTGACCATCTTAATTGAAAACAATCACAGTAAGGTACTTAATTGTTACCCAGAAATGATTTGATATTGAGGTAAAAATGGCTGCATTGGGCATTTAACCTGTATCATTTATTCTCTAGCGAGAATAATAACTTTTATGTTTGTTCAGATTTCTATTTTATCATTATTTAAGAATATCTTATCAAATATCGAAATTATGAACGCCACTGAAAAAAAATGGAAAAAAAACTGGAGAAAAAAAAGGACAAGGTGTGTGTGACATGTGTGTGTGACCTATATCACCTATAGGTGGCAGCCTTACCATAAAATAAGTAGAACAAAGGTCAAACTAGAGGTCATACATAAGTGGTCTTGCTGGTACTCTCATGTCTTGGTTTGAGTGAGAAATTGCCACATAATATAAAGACCCACAACCTTTTGGATGGCCTCCAACCACCACTGGTCAACTTTTAAAACACATTTGAACTGACTCTCCATGTTGTCAGTGTGTAATTACAATGTAATAAATGAAAAGAAATTGTATTCGTCATATACTTCGCAAACAACAGGTGTACACTAACAGTGAAATGCTTACATAAATGCAGAGATAAAGAAAATAGAGAAATAATAGGAACGTAAAACACGTAATAGATACATAATGAGTAACAATAACTTGGCTTTATACAAGGAGTACCAGTACTGAGTTGATGTACAGGGGTACGAGGTAATAACTTGGCTATATACAAGGGGCACCAGTACTGAGTTGATGTACAGGGGTACGAGGTAATAACTTGGCTATATACAAGGGGCACCAGTACTGAGTCGATGTACAGGGGTACGAGGTAATAACTTGGCTATATACAAGGGGCACCAGTACTGAGTCGATGTACAGGGGTACGAGGTAATAACTTGGCTATATACAAGGGGCACCAGTACTGAGTCGATGTACAGGGGTACGAGGTAATAACTTGGCTATATACAAGGGGCACCAGTACTGAGTCGATGTACAGGGGTACGAGGTAATAACTTGGCTGTATACAAGGAGTTATATTACTGAGTGGATGTGCAGGGGTACGAGGTAATAACTTGGCTATATACAAGGAGTTACAGTACTGAGTGGATGTACAGGGGTACAAGGTAATAACTTGGCTGTATACAAGGTGTTACAGTACTGAGTCGATGTGCAGAAGTACGAGGTAATAACTTGGCTGTATACAAGGTGTTACAGTACTGAGTGGATGTGCAGAGGTACGAGGTAATACCTTGGCTGTATACAAGGGGTTACAGTACTGAGTGTATGTACAGGGGTACGAGGTAATAACTTGGCTGTATACAAGGTGTTACGGTACTGAGTCGATGTGCAGAAGTACGAGGTAATACCTTGGCTGTATACAAGGTGTTACGGTACTGAGTCGATGTGCAGAGGTACGAGGTAATACCTTGGCTGTATACAAGGTGTTACAGTACTGAGTCGATGTGCAGGGGTACGAGGTAATACCTTGGCTGTATACAAGGTGTTACGGTACTGAGTCGATGTGCAGAAGTACGAGGTAATACCTTGGCTGTATACAAGGTGTTACAGTACTGAGTCGATGTGCAGGGGTACGAGGTAATTGAGGTAGATGAGTATATACATATAACTAGGAATAAAGTGACAGATAGTAAACAGTAGCAGCAGTGTTGGTGATGAGTCAAAGTGCAAAAAGGGTCAATGCATATAGTCCGGGTAGCTATTTGGTTAACTATTTAATGAACTATTTAGCAGTCTTATGGCTTGGGAGTAAAAACTGTTCCGGGTCCTATTGGTTCCAGACTTGGTGCACCAGTACCTCTTTCCATGCAGTAGCACAGAGAACAGTCTATGACTTGGGAGTAAAAACTGTTCCGGGTCCTATTGGTTCCAGACTTGGTGCACCAGTACCTCTTCCCGTGCAGTAGCACAGAGAACAGTCTATGACTTGGGAGTAAAAACTGTTCCGGGTCCTATTGGTTCCAGACTTGGTGCACCAATACCTCTTCCCATGCAGTAGCACAGAGAACAGTCTATGACTTGGGTGGCTGGAGTCTTTAGACATTTTTAGGGTCTTCCTCTGACACAACCTAATAGGGCTACCATGTTGACCTGATACTATGGAAAATAATCATATTATCTCTGCTGGTAAACAACATATTAATAATAACATATTATGAATGATGCGCTTGAACCTTATCTGGCTCATTTGAGCTTCCTAATTAGTTAGGGAACCAATAGGATACATTGTCTGGTCTTTTGAGATTCATATAAACTGTCCAGTCTCTACTATGCACTGCAAAATACACTTGTGAGTCTTGTCATTTTTAGAAGCAGAAGGTCTACAAGATATCATCTTTGGAAAATGTAATGTTGTTTATTCAATATTATGCTCAGCATACCATTTTAAACAAATGCACAGTGCTTTCTGGAGTACAATACAATTAAAATTCAACTGAATGGTATATTTTTTCATAGGCCCTTTTCATTGTATCCTAAATGTAAGTAATGCAGAAGATAAATTCTACATCGTTCTAATAGCCTGCATGCTGTTTGACCTAACAAGTGTCAGATTCCGCTTGTCACCTCTAAAGCATTCCTAAAGACTTGTACAGCCTTTTGTGTGAGGCGCTGGAAGTTAACATAAGTACTACTTGAGAGGTTAGGCTGGGAAATGAGGTGCAGGCCGTACAGCTTTTCTCAATGGAGGTGGTGGCTGGGATCATAGTCACATCGGTTGGTGTCTGCTGCTGAGATGTAGGTGAGGATCAGGAGGTGTTTGTTGCTATGGTTCACGAGCAGGGCCCCTCGACAGGCTCGTTTGATGTGGTCGGCCTCTGTTGGCGGCTGGCTCTTTGCGCTGGTGACAGTCATTGCCGGGTGAGTGACTGTCAATGCCTGAGCCAACAAAAGGGGAGAAGACAGCCATTCATGGCCCTGATAATAGCCAGGCCAGGACAAGACTGCCATTCTCACACACTTTGATCATAAGGATTCTTTGCACACCTCTGTAGGGGCGCCCTTTTTGTTTTACAGATGGACGCTGTTTTGAAAGTTCACCTGGCCAAGAAAACTTGACGGAGGTGCTTTGTGAAAGACTTGTGTTGGTAAATGCTTTGAGCATATATGTGTGTGCCTCTCAGATGGAACATGTGACATTCCCCCTGTGGAAAGAAGCTAGTGTTTTTCGAGACAGCTGCATGCTTACGGCTGTCCAACTGCATGACTTCCTAGAGGAGTCGTTCTTGGACATGTCAGATATTAGTCATGATGTTGAAATGGTCAAGAAAACATTTAGGAAATTATTGTGTGTGTACTGGACAGTATATGTACAGTATATGCATAGCCACATACAGTAGGAATGATGTTTTTGTCGGTCACATTACATCAGTATTTCTACCTAACCTCTGGTCCTGCATGATTATTTGCCAATACTTCCATAAATAATGTTTTAATGACAGAACTTTATTTAATTCGCTGTTTGCCACACAGATTGAGTGTAACGCTTGTCGTTGGAATGAGGTGAGGACCAAAGCGCAGGGTGGTGAGTGTTCATCATATATTTATTAAACCGAGAACACTAAACAATATTACAAAGGAGAAACAAAACGAAACAGTCCTGAAAGGTGACATACACATAACAGAACATAATCACCCACAAAACACAAGTGGGAAAAGGCTGCCTAAGTATGATTCTCAATCAGAGACAACTAACGACGCCTGCCTCTGATTGAGAACCATACCAGGCCAAACGCAAAACACAACATAGAAAAAGGAACATAGACAACCCACCCAACTCACGCCCTGACCATACTAAAACAAAGACATAACAAAAGAACTAAGGTCAGAACGTGACATTGAGCAAATACTTAAAGTATGAATGTCAACAGGGAATTAATACAAACATATTGACCATTATGACTGACTCATACCACTCTCACAGGGTTTCTCACACAGAGAGGGAAGGTACATTAAGACGGCTTGAATGATGGAGTCATCTAAGAAAATATTGTAATGATTTTTCATGCTGGTATTTACAAGTGCTACTTAATGGAATAATGGCTCTGACTACAGAGCCACATGTACTGTAGCAGTTTTCCTTTGTGATGCTTAGTTATTTCCATCACTGTATTTAATGCTAGACTCAAAAATTCATTTTGGTTCTTGTCCAAGCCCTCTGAGGGGTTGTAAAATGCTGAGCCAGCAGAGGTCTTTACAGTAACCACGTCTACATACTGCTATCTCTGTCTCTCACTTTATCAGTGTTCTGATTATCTGCTTTGGAATCACTGACACGCAAAATCATGGCTACTTAACACCTGACATGTCTCTTTTTTTTCCTTAAAAAAGCCGCAGTTTGTGGTATCGCTCGGGATCTGCTCCCGCCATCTGGATCTCTCAGAACAGTAAAGTCCATCAGATAGGTGCCCCACTTATCACCAGGCCACCGACAATAGGCAATAGTCATGAAACAGGATATGCAAATGAAACGTGCTCTGACTAGGCCAGGGTACAGTGATGGTGGTGGTCTGGTCAGTTCCTGAATGAGTCCCGGATGTTTACACAGTCACCCACGGTGTGCAGCACAGAGAGATCAAGAACACCTGCATTGGTCCAAACTGGCAGGAAGTCGACAAGTGACGACAGACTAATTGCATAAACATAGAAGTTGTAATAATACATTGGCATGGCATTGTATTTTAACAGTATATCCCTTTTGTGAATTTCGTAAATTTCCCTAAATCTGGTAGACCTACCAAAAGATGCTAACGAGAGCAATGTGAAGAGACTTATATACTACAAATGTAAATCTGTATTTTAATATTTGGATAAATAACAAAAGAGCAGAATGATCATATGCTTAAAAAGCAAGAGGTCAGGGGTGATCAACTGAAAGGAGATCAGAGAGAGAGGTAGAGAGAGAGGGAGAGAGAGAGGGAGAGAGAGAAAGAGTACAGAAATAGGGAGTGAGTCAGTGGAGTTAGCAAGAGAGAGAAAACAATTAATAATAGGATCTATTACTGAGGGATTGTCAGTGCTAAGAGGGAGGTCGAGTTTCAGGCCTTTTTGAAGACTTTGAGGGTACAAACAGGACTCATTACAGAGATATTATCTCCATTCATACACTTACAGAGCCGCTTGGATCCCTGCTGGGAAAGATTAGGTTCCTTTGCTTGCGAACATCCTCCTCTGGTGCCCGGGCTGAAGAGCTTTCTCTGCTCAGGGCGCACCCTGGCCAGGAGACGCAACGTGGGAGCTGACTGAAAGCCTTCTGCAGGGGAGAGGAGAGAGGGGAGGGCTCAAACTACCAAAAAGCCAGCCCTTTCTCATTTGGAGAGAGAGCTGCGTCACACCAGAGGGCCCCCCACCTGTTACTGATCTCTGAGTTTAGCGTTTGCCTTGTATTTTAGGATAGGGAATTAATGTGGTTTGTTCTTAATGATCATCACATTGACTAAAGTCTTGAATGGACTTGGATTTTGTCATGTAGGCATACTGTATTTAATGCTATACTGCATGTGTCATTCTAGTATGTCTTGCACTGGTAACTGAGAATAAAGCACTGTGATAAATATACAGGGTTCTGGTTAAATATGATAAAATAATTGAACAATACAAAAATTCTTTCAAGCACCATATCCTCCTGGAAATATCCAGACAGCTCAATTTAGGGTGATTCATATTCTACCTATTCAATAATGTATCCAACTTCAATAGCTAAGCTATAGCTATCAATAGCTAAGCTGTAGGTCTATAGTAAAACCACAGACAGCAATACATGAGCGTGTGTCTCGCTTGGACCCAGGACACCACAAAGCAATCTACTGCCACATCTGACATTCAGATGCGGATATAAACTTTGTTCTTGATCTCCGGGGCAGACTAACTTTTAAGTAAGAAGTTATACAGTACATAGCATGATTGTATGATTTTAATTCTGGGTAATTTTCAGAGAGGAAGGGCAACTGGAGTTTCCTGGGGGTGTAGGCCGCATGAAAGAGTTCAATCTTCATGAAGGGAAAATAGGGATGAACAAGCAGCTGGCATACGAATGAAGTGGAAATAGAAGAGTTATCATATAAATTAGTATAAAGATGCATTAGAATCAAATAGAATCCAAAGAAAACCCCTTACCCCAGTTATTTTAGCATTTGTTTTATATAAAGGTATGTCGGCCTACACTCCCACAGCATGATGCAAAGTCTACCAGCCACACCTGAAGGTAGATGTATAAGCTTCAATGATTACAATTAGATGTGCATATCTGTATTTAGATACACACATTTTTGTGCAGGCATAAGCAAAGCCAGCTGTGATAGAAGGTCTTCTAGCACTTCGGAAGACATTGAAGAATATTGTTTTCCATTACAGTGCTGATGGAGAAGGCTGGAGCACCCTTTAACAATTACACAGGCAAGTCTACGAACACTCAGCTGTCCTGCTAACTGTTTACATTTTTTTTGAAGATGGGGAAACAGTTTTATACAATGCTAACAAAAAACACATCCTCAATGTTTGCTGTGCTCTCCCAGCCCAGGCTCCTCCAGCCTGGCAACAGCACAGGCAGGCAACAACAAACAGTCACTCCAATGAACTCCACAGGGTGGAAATAAGGAGAGTTTGAAGGAAAGAAGGAATAAACCTACTGGGAGTAAAGAGACACTGCAGAGTGGTTTAATTGGGGGTGAAATGCCTCTTTTCCTGGGGCTCATGCAGATAAATAGAGAGAGAAGTTTTGAGGAGGAACTCCACAGTATCTAATGGCCAGAACAAGCAGGTAGACAGGAATGGCTGCCAGGGGTTAGGGGGGTTGGGAGCTGTGGGGGAGAGAGAGGGCAGCTGGCCTCTGTCTGACTGGTCTTTTATGATGGGAGAGGGGGGATAGAGGGACAGCCAAGCTTCTGGGAGCATTTAACAAGCGAAAGAGTGTGAAGTCACTGTTGTCCTCTCTGTGCACGCACCCCTCAAACACACTTCCACCCCTGGACACCGTGCTCGCCCTGGGGCGGTACACATCATTGAAACCGGGACCCTTTTAAAAGGAAGTAAGTGCTGCACTAACTGGATAGACTCACTTTAGAACATGTGCTGTGGAGTGCTGCGGCTGCTCTCACAGCGGATGCTCCTAGCACCCTCGGCTGGTAGAATCAGATGATAGTGAATATTTCATTTGGTTATACTTTTGTGTAAAAAAAGGTCAACACATTACAGTTTTGTCCTCATTTCATTATTAATGATTGGCATGCAGTGAACTTGAGCCACCCTTCAAATACCATCAGGAATACACTGAAGGAGTGAGGACAGGACAGTATATGGACAGTTTTGACAAATATTGAATGGAATACATTAGGTATCAGCAGTGCCGGCCCCAGGTATAAGCAGTTGCTAAGGGCCCCCGACCCTGTCCTCTCCTTCAGCTACACAGATTGAAGTGGATTTAACAGGTGACATCAGTAAGGGATCATAGCTTTCACCTCGATTCACCTGATCAGTCTGTCATGTAAAGCGTTCCTAATGTTGTGTACAGTCAGGGTACAGTCATTCTCAAAGGTTTTGAGAATGACACAAATATTAATTTTCAAAAAGTTTGCTGCTTCAGTGTCTTTAGATATTTTAGTCAGATGTTACTATGGAGTACTGAAGTATAATTACAAGCATTTCATAAGTGTCAAAGGCTTTTATTGACAATTACATGAAGTTGATGCAAAGAGTACATATTTGTAGTGTTGACCCTTCTTTTTCAAGACCTCTGCAATCCACCCTGGCATGCTGTCAATTAGATTCTGGGCCACATCCCAACTGATGGCAGCCCATTCTTGCATAATCAATGCTTGGAGTTTGTCAGAATTTGTGGGTTTTTGTTTGTCCCCCCACCTCTTGAGGGTTGACCACAAGTTCTCAATGGGATTAAGGTCTGGGGAGTTTCCTGGCCATGGGCCCAAAATATTGATGTTTTGTTCCCCGAGCCACTTGGTTTTCACTTTTGCCTTATGGCAAGGTGCTTCATCATGCTGGAAAAGGCATTGTTCGTCCTGGATGGTTGGGAGAAGTTGCTCTCGGAAGATGTGTTGGTACCATTCTTTATTCATGGCTGTGTTCTTAGGCAAAGTTGTGAGTGAGCCCACTCCCTTGGCTGAGAAGCAACCCCACACATGAATGGTCTCAGGATGCTTTACTGTTGGCATGACACAGGACTGATCGTAGCGCTCACCTTGTCTTCTCCAGACAAATGTTTTTCCGATGCTTCAAACAATCGGAAAGGGGATTCATCAGAGAAAATGACTTTACCCCAGTCCTCAGCAGTCCAATCCCTGTACCTTTTGCAGAATATAAGTCTGTCCCTGATGTTTTTCCTGGAGAGAAGTGGCTTCTTTGCTGCCCTTCTTGACACCAGGCCATCCTCCAAAAGTATTTGCCTCACTGTATATGCAGATGCACTCACACCTGCCTGCTGACATTCCTGAGCAAGCTCTGTACTGGTGGTGCCCATATCCCGCAGCGGAATCAAATTTAGGAGATGGTCCTGGCGCTTGCTGGACTGTCTTGGGCACCCTGAAGCCTTCTTCACAACAATTGAACCGCTCTCCTTGAAGGTCTTGATGATCCGATAAATGGTTGATTTAGGTGCAATCTTACTGGCAGCAATATCCTTGCCTGTGAAGCCCTTTTTGTGCAAAGCAATGATGACGGCACTCATTTCCTTGCAGGTAACCATGGATGACAGAGGAAGAACAATGATCCCAAGCACCACCCTCCTTTTGAAGCTTCCAGTCTGTTATTCAAACTCAATCAGCATGACAGAGTGATCTCCAGCCCTGTCCTCATCAACACTCACACCTGTGTTAACGAGAGAATCAATGACATGATGTCAGCTGGTCCTTTTGTGACAGGGCTGAAATGCAGTGGAAATGTTTTTTGGGGATTCAGTTAATATGCATGGCAAAGAGGGAGTTTGCAATTAATTGCAATTCATCTGATCACTCTTTATAACATTCTGGAGTATATGCAAATTGCCATCATACAAACTGAGGCAGCAGACTTAGTGAAAATAATTATTTGTGTCATTCTCAAAACTTTTGGCCACGACTGTATATACAGGTATATTTATATGTTTTAGGAAGTCAACTTACTGTTGACAGTTAGACTAGTAGAATACACAAGGTGCAAGTTCGAAATGTTCTTGTGCATCAGCAGTTTTTCTCTTGTTATGTCAGTCACTGACAGTCAGTCAATTATCCATGTCAGCTAACTATTTTTAGATTGGTAAATTAGTCTAGCCAGCTATCTAAACTTGTTGTAATCATGGCCGTATACCAACGTGCTCATAGGGCACGGGCCCAGGGACTCTGACCTCAAGGGGGCCCCCATTGATTTCGTTAGTCACTCCCACTCAGTTATCATTACCATGGCATAAGTCATGGCAAAATAAGTAGAATTGCATGAAATGTGTTAAAAAATTGCAAGATAATATTTTCTCTACTTCCCAATGCAAAATGTTTAGAATTGCAGGAAATTAACTTTAAAACCAAAATTGATTGCCTGCGAGGTGGAGGCTCCCCACAACCAAATCTTGCTTAGGGCCCCCAAAAGGCTAGTCACCCCAAGGTGACATATTCATTTCTTTGAACGCAAAGACTCCTGATTTACAGCCTAATTGTGACAACAGACAGACAGAGTGTGAAGTTGTTAAAATGGTGTTCACCATTACCACCCTGGTCTCACAAATCAGAGGTGAACATCAGAAACCACCTCAAGGAAATATTAACACAGGTGATCAGAAAGACTCCTCTGTCGTTGTTTCCGACAAACTAAAGCCCTCTTTAATCTGTCCCATGTGTCTACAAATAGTCCAGTCAAAGGTGTCACAAAAGGGCCCCTTCCATGTCAATTTACCTTCTCACTGCTGACCTAGGATAATTCCTCATCATCTTCAAGTGCCGGGACAACAAAGGAGTTTGACTTAACACTTTCCAGTTGACTCTTTCCATGGAGCAATAAAACCTACAGGTAGCCGGCTAATGGCTTTCTAGAAACCACTATTAGGAGACAACGGCTACATTAAGAAATGATAAAAGAGAGATCGTGCAAAGCCTCTCTCGTTTATTTCAAATAGTTATCAATGATTGTGGCCCCACCCCTCTCCTTTCAACTCCCCAGATGCAAGCCCTGCCCAGGATAAAATGCAGGACAAGCCCAAGCCTCCCATTCCACACAGGAGATGGGACGGACTGCACAGGAGAGAGTGGAGACATTCATTTACTGCTTCACTGCTTCATACAGGCAGACAGACCAGACACACTCTCACTCACTTACTCTCTCACTCACTGACTGCCTCTCTCACTGACTGCCTCTCTCACTCACTGACTGCCTCTCTCACTCACCGCCTGCCTCTCTCACTCACCGATTGCCTCTCTCACTCACTGACTGCCTCTCTCACTCACTGACTGCGTCTCTCACTGACTGCCTCTGTCACTCACTGACTGCCTCTCTCACTCACTGACTGCCTCTCTCACTGACTGCCTCTCTCACTCACTGACTGCCTCTCTCACTGACTGCCTCTCTCACTCACTGACTGCCTCTCTCACTGACTGCCTCTCTCACTCACTGACTGCCTCTTTCACTGACTGCCTCTCTCACACACTGACTGCCTCTCTCATTCACTGACTGCCTCTCACACTCAGTAGCTGTTGTCTCTTTCTCTCTTCCTCATACACACACTGTCTCTCCCACTCTACCTTCCCCTCACTCTCTCTCTCTCTCACTCTACCTTCCCCTCACTCTGCCTCTCTCACTCACATATACACAGACATACACACACACACACACTCTCTCCCTCTGTCTCCCTCTCTGTTTCTCTCTCTCTCTCTCCTCTCTCTCTACACACACACACATTCTTTCTGTGACTCGCTCTCCCTATTGCACTTTTACACACACTTACACACAGTCACTCACTCTCCCTCACTCAAGTCATTCTCAGCCAGACAAGCACTGTATTCCAGTCCAGCTGGAGAGAGGAGCATCGCAAGGTGCACACATCGCAGGACAGGACACTGATTGACTCTGCAGCTGGAAAGAAGGACACAAGCCAAAAGGAACAGAACAAGGAAAACAACAGAAAATAACAGATTACTTTTGGCAATGGAATTACAAAATAAATAATTTTAAGGGACAGAGTGAGTAAATAGAGGCTGAGAGAGAAATAGGAGTTTATCATCAGACAGACAAGTAAAGAGACAAAGTTATCTGTGACAGAGGGCTGGTTAGAAGCCCAGGTTCCTCTTTGCTCTGCTGACTGGTCCTCAGTGACAGGGTCTGCTGCCTGCTTGATCACCACCCCTTTCCACCTTCAGAGAGAGAGAGAGACCACTCGACTGGACCACACAGCCTGGGTCTCCAGCCAGCCAGCATGCCTACTGCCTGTGCAAGGTGCACCTTGGGAGTCTGATCCACCATGTGCAGATGGATGCCACCCGTCGCCGGACTCGGTCCTGACCTCGCTGCCATTGGCACTGCCCACGCCGGGCTTCCGCCCCTGCCCAGCGCTGCCTCCCTCAGCCTGCTGTGCCTCACCCTGCTCCTGGTGGCTGGCACGGCTCTGGGGGGCTGCCCACCTGGGGTAGGGCATGAGCCCCTCCAAGTACTGGCGAGGGGCATTAACTGCTCATGGACACTGGAGCGGCACACACGCAGTTACAATCACCTAGAGGGCGACGTCCGACTACGGCGGCTCTACTCCGCCAACAAGTTCTTTCTCTGTATCGACAAAACGGGCAAGGTGGACGGCACCAGACGGAAAAACTACGCTGAAAGTGAGTAAGCTGACACTATCTCCCCTCTCTATCTCTCCTATGTGATGGAGGAGTGGCGGGATGCCTATGACACTATATTATATTTTATGGTGGTGTGAACTCTCTTATCTTGCTACTTTTATAGTGGTTCATAGGGGTTTCACTGGTTTGTATCAGCCTGTCACTCCTATTTATGTTGTGTTTGGAGCGGGAGGCGTTGCTAGGTAAACTGGGAATACCCAGTGTGGAGTAACACACCTCATGGGAACCCCGGCACTGTGTTTACAGCAAGCCAGACTTGAAGAAAGACATTATGCATCAGTTGGTCGTGCAGAAAGACATTATGCATCAGTTGGTCGTGCAAACTGGGCTTGGGGAAAAAAACTTCAATATCACAGGGGATTAACTTGTCAAAACTGTGTTGAAAGTCCTCTGGTTCAAGGGGCAGCAATTTTCTATTTCTCACAGTTTTCTCACCGATTTTGTTGAGCGCTCGTTAGTGGAATTGTCAGGATAATTTGGAGCCTCTGTGATATAAACTGTTAAGTACAGACCCAGAAACAACCGCCAACAAAGATCACGTGTGTGTGAAAACTTCAGACTAGACCAGAGAGCTGGCTTCACTTCCACGTACAACAAGTGCATTGGGCTCACCAGCACTGTATAATTTACTGTAGACACTCAGAGAATTTCTACATACCCATGCAAAGTGTAAAGTCTTCTTACACACACACCTATCAATCAATGATCTTCCAGAAAATGCCTTGAACAGATCAGCTCTTTCAACAGCTGCTATTATCTCATCTCAGTATGTTAAGATCCCCCAGATTAGATTGCACTGTATCTGATGTTAGTAGTAAGGACACTTGAGAGGAGAGCAGTGCACTGGGCATAGGTGTCACTCACTCCACAATCTCCATCAATGGTGTCTTTCAGACTGTTGACCAGGATAGACGAGTTGTCTCTGGTCATGAACTGACCTCCCAGTGGCTACTGGAAAGCCTTGAGAGGTTTATGCCTTTGACGGTTATATTTATGTATTTAGTCGTTAATGCCTTTTTACACAAGTGGCTGAATCGGGGGTTTTCCATGCTACCGAGGTAACAGCAAGGACTGCCGAGTCAGTCTGCCACTGTATACAGCTTTTTAACAGTCGGTGACATTTGTTAACCTGCCGGGGCTAATAGACTTCTCGTCTGGCAGACAGTTTTATACCTCACACACACGACATCCATTCACATTGACTTGAATTATCACAATTCAAAATTGTGCTGGTGTTTGTTTTCCCTCAAATGGGGATTCTAATTTTCATGAAGGTGGTTTAGATGTCAGACATAATCAGAAAACGTTACTCTCTCAGGTCGTGCTTATGTTTGACACTTTAAAATCAGATTGGAGCAAGAGCGGAAATCAGGAATTGGCATCACAATGCAAGTTCTTAAGAGGACTGCAGCTACATGAAGCTTTTTCATGCTGGAAAACAGCAAAAGTGATGCATCTGGATTGGGAGATGTGTGTCTTTCCGTGGTCTTGTCAGAAGTGCTTAGTCAGTTGTAAAGACTGGTTCCCCATGAAAATGTGCAGCCCCCAAATGCAATGCTCTCATACTCTTTAACCACCATCCTCTCATTTCCTGCCCTGGAAAGAATGGTTCTCTATGAACACTACAGCACAGTGAGGGTGTGTACCTGCCTGCACCCCTAAAGCTGCACCCTGCCAAACCAGTGGTCATTCGGCCTTGAAATGAGTGAAATGGACCTTATGGTCGTGATGTGGTCATACCTCACAATGAGACGATATGGCCTGGTCTATTCTGAGGTCCAGTTTGGGTTCTGTGTTACCGCAGGTCATTGCACCTAGAGAATTCCTTGATATTGATATGGTCACTATGCTTTAGATTAGAGAGGGAGCTCTGCATTTTTAATGAGCTTCCATTGACACAGACACAAGACTGCAGCCTCAGTACGACTGTCTCGGTGAAAAGAGGGCACATATCTTTAAGTGGCTTGGCTGGTACAGTAGATGTTTGTGTTGAGTGTTAAGTGGCTTGGCTGGTACAGTAGATGTTTGTGTTGACTTTTAAGTGGCTTGGCTGGCACAGGAGATGATTGTGTTGAGTTTTAAGTGGCTTGGCTGGCACAGGAGATGATTGTGTTGAGTTTTAAGTGGCTTGGCTGGCACAGTAGATGTTTGTGTTGAGTTTTAAGTGGCTTGGCTTGCACAGTAGATGTTTGTGTTGAGTTTTAATTGGCTTGGCTGGCACAGTAGATGTTTGTGCTGAGTTTTAAGTGGCTTGGCTGGCACAGTAGATGTTTGTGTTGAGTTTTAAGTGGCTTGGCTTGCACAGTAGATGTTTGTGTTGAGTTTTAAGTGGCTTGGCTGGCACAGTAGATGTTTGTGTTGAGTTTTAAGTGGCTTGGCTTGCACAGTAGATGTTTGTGTTGAGTTTTAAGTGGCTTGGCTGGCACAGTAGATGTTTGTGTTGAGTTTTAAGTGGCTTGGCTGGCACAGTAGATGTTTGTGTTGAGTTTTAAGTGGCTTGACTTGCACAGTAGATGTTTGTGTTGACAAAAATTGTGTGTGTAATAAAACATAAAGAAACAGCAACTACTTTATTATCCAAACATAGATGTAATGTAACCAAATTCTGTGAACACATCACATATGAGCACACACACATACACAAAACACACACACACACACACACACACACACACACACACACACACACACACACACACACACACACACACACACACACACACACACACACACACACACACACACACACCTCTCACGCGCTGCAGACCCCTTGCTCCTTCCCACATGTTTTAATGTTGCTGGTGTGAGTGGGGAAGCACAGCTCAGCAGAGCCCTGAATGCTGTCCAGTGCGAGGACCCTCCTTGTTCTCTGTGTTGCGGTCTGTCAACACGGCTACATTGCCCCGACTGCCCTGCTACACCCTTGCCTCACTCAGTTTTTCCAGCCCCTGCTCCCAACCTCTCAGGTGTAAAAACAGTTGGAATTAGTCAACGGGCCCTCTGCTAATTGAGGTTGGAAAATATTGTATCAATCCCAGTGGACCAGAGTATGGAACAGCTGAAGGAAGAGGCTGGGCCTGAGAGAGAGAGAGAGAGAGAGAGAGAGAGAGAGAGAGAGAGAGAGAGAGAGAGAGAGAGAGGAGAGAGGGAGAGAGAGAGAGAGAGATTATCTGTATATTATCTACCGAAAATGCTTTGGCAATGTTAACACGTTTCCCATGCCAATAAAGCCCCTTGAATTGAATTGAGAGAGAGAGAGAGATCTCAATCTACTAAGGTAAAGTCTGGTTCTGATTAGGCATTAGTGGAAGGAAAGGCACATCTTTCTCTGTTTAGAAAGAGAGAGACAGAGAAAGTGGGGTTAAAGAGGTCAGGGAGCACAGTCTGAGAGAAAAGTGTGAGCAAGGGAGGTTGGGATGGTTGGGATGGTTGGGATATAATTTCCAATAATTCAACTGTGTATTATACCCGGATAGATGCTGTGATTTGTGTTCTCATATTTATGTTGAGATACAATATGATACTGCCCCTCTACAGTGAGGTTCTTGGGGTCCCGCAATGGAATATTATGCTGAATGACTGAATGATCTGTGGTATATATTGAAATGTAACACTTGTGCTGGCCTGGACATTATTTGTGGGCCAGATATCAATTGCATATTTTTTTTGATAATTTCAAAGGTGCAGTTCTGTCTTATACAGTAGCATCCTGTTCTGTCCTGATGCTTTTGAGCACACAGGTCATGTATCAATTCCTGAAACCTGTTATTGTCGCAGCCAGACCTAATCCCCACAGGCCACAGCACAGTATTTATAAAACAAATGATCTAGATACCCATCAGCCATGATAAAGTGCCTGCCAAACCGAGCCAATGGTGGAAAGCTTGCAAAAACCACACTGGTAAAGTAGACCTTCATATGATTACAAACTACCATGTCACCAAGGCACTAAAGTTGCGTGTTGAAATAATAATAAGAGGAGAGAGATTTATTTTTGACTGATTGGGGTTCAACATGTTTTTCTTTTTAGTAAATGGTGAAGGTACAATGATCGAATGGCCAAACAAATCAAAGTGTTTACAAAAGCTCTAAAAGTCATTACTCATCATATCCTGTCCAAGGTCATGGGTCAAATCTTACTAATTAAGAAGAGCACAACAGCTGTCGAGGCTGGACCATCTTCCACATGATAAACCACAGCAGCCAATCACTGAATAGGGAGAACGCTGTCAGGGACCAATAACATCCCAACACAATGTTTGATGTCCCGCGGACAGCCTTAGTCCAGGTCAAAATACGTACGGGATGATTATGTCTTGGCCAACCTTGTTTTCTTACTTTTCCCTTTTTTCTCAGGTCAGTTCCCTATGAAATATAGTTGGCAAGTATGCCAATGTATGAGACATTTTCACATCTCACTTGAAAAGGACCCACTGTTGAATTGAAGGGTGTGGCTAAAGGCATCAAACCGTTGAGCGACCTCCAGGCTATGACACCGCGTTCAACCTGAGGAAATAAGGCCCTGCGACAAGTATAATCAGAGAAGTCACTTACATTAAAAGATGCCTGCTTCGCTATTTGCTGTTTTATCTTTCTTCATCTGTGCCATTTTCACTGAGAGGACGTGTGTCCTGTTTACCACATTTCCCTTGAGCTTAGCTTTGCAACATCTCACTGTTTGATGTAAGACTTTTCCTTTGCAATGAGTTCATGAGTATTTGACTTGGACTGGGCCTAAGGGAAGAAAATCTTCCACCCCTTCAGAATAGGATGTGGAAATGATTTAAACCCTTTTGAGAGAGGGGAAACTGTCACTCACCGACCAGAGAAGGACTGGGTTGAACATGAATTGGGAACATTTGAATGGACAGGATAAATTATTGTGCAGGCTTCTATATTGCTGCTTGTAAGACCTTAAAAATCTTTTATGCTTAGTCTCTAAAATGCCAGTTTATTTCTGTTAATTGTAGCTATAAGATAGTGATCTCCTTTTTAGAAAGAGAGAAAGAGGGAGAGAGATGGAGAAAGAAATAGAAAGAGAGAGAAATATATATAAAAAATATATATATGTACACAGTGCATTCAGAGAATGTTTTTCCACATGTTGTTATGTTGCAGCCTTATTCTAAAATGTATTACATTTTTTTTTAAATTGCTCATCAATCTACACACAATACCCCATAATGACAAAGCAAAAACAGGTTTTCAGAAATGTTAGCAAATGTATTAAACATTAAAAACAGAAATACCTTATTTACATAAGTATTCAGACACTTTGCTATGAGATTCGAAATTGAGCTCAGGTGCATCCTGTTTCCAATGATCATCCTTGAGATGTTTCTAGAACTTGATTGGAGTCCACCTGTGGTAAATTCAATTGATTGGACATGACTTGGAAAGGCACACAACTGTCTTTATAAGGTCCCACAGTTGACAATGACCAAGAACCCAATGGTCACAAGATTCTCAGGTCTGATGAAACCAAGATTGAACTCGTTGGCTTGAATGCCAAGTGTCAAGTCTGGAGGAAACCAGGCACCGCTCATCACCTGGCAAACCATCCCTACGGTGAAGCATGGTGGTAGCAGCATCGTGCTGTGGGGATGTTTTTCAGGGACTGGGAGACTAGTCAGGATTGAGGGAAAGATGAACAGAGCAAAGTACAGAGAGATCCTTGATGAAAACCTGCTCCAGAGCACTCAGGACCTCAGACTGGGGGCGAAGACTCACAATCCAACAGGACAACAACCCTAAGCACACAGCCAAGACAACATAGGAGGGGCTTCGGGACAAGTCTCTGCATGCCCTTGAGTGGCCCAGCCAGCCTGGACTTGAACCCGATTGAACATCTCTGGAGAGACCTGAAAATAAATGTGCAGTGACGCTCCCCATCCAATCTGACAGGGCTTGAGAGGATCTACAGAGAAGAATGGGAGAAACTCCCCAAATACAGGTGTGCCAAGCTTGTAGCATCATACCCAAGAAGACTCGAGGCTGTTATCGCTGCCAAAGGTGCTTCAACAAAGTACTGATTAAAGGGCCAGAACACTTACGTAGATGTGATATTTCATCGTTTTTTTTCTATGCATTTGCAAAAAAATATCTAAAAACCTGTTTTTGCTTTGTCATTATGGGGTATTGTGTGTAACTAGATTAGTTTAAAAATATATATTTTAAAATAAGGCTGTAACATAAGAAAATGTGGAACAGTCAAGGGGTCTTGAGAGAGAGAGGGCAGTAAAACTGATCTATCATTGGTGTAAACATGAAGGTAGTGTGGACACCTGAGTTTTTAATTGTGATTATTTTTCCTTCTTGACGATGTTCCTGATACTGAACCAAGGCAGGAATCCCAACCATTGACTGAATGACTTGTTTATTTCCCTGTTTCCAAATGTATTGTATACCATGTTTGTGTTTCCTTGCTTTGGCCATAAACATTCACTTGTTAGACATTACACTATGCTCTGGGTATTTAGTTAGCCCTTCTGAAGGCGTGAGAAAGTTATATTCTGTCTAAAATATTCTGTCTAACTCCTCATGACTCACCATTAACGCTAAGAGAAGTCAGACGGACTTAGATGTGTGACTGGATCAAAATCATGGAGAAAAAGCTAAAGACGGAAGCACCTGGCTAAAGTAAGGACAGGCTGTTTTGAATAGGGAGTTCACACATGTTAATGAGGGTGTGAGAGGGCCGGGGTGTGCTCTGCTTAGTATTGTGGTGGACATTTAAAAGGTAGGAGAGCTGGAGTCTTTCCCATTGCTCATTAGACGTTGTGCAAGGTTCCCTCCAAAGAGTCTAAGGGGCTTCGTAGAGAATCATGGTGCCAACAGGAGGGGAAAATCCCACGAATCCTGCCGCTTTAATCCTTCCGAATAAGGACAGCGGCCCTGGTCCGAGTGGGAAACTATAAAAATCGATCTCTTGCCAGCGGTTCCTGGTATTGGGAGGCAAAAAGCAACAACAAAAAAACTGTACACACACACACACCCCTGGGAATGTTGCGGGAAACGTGTGGCAGTGGCACTAATTAGGTCTAACCTCACTAGCTTCTAACACCGGAGTTTGATATCATGAATGGCCAGGCTTTTTGGGCAATTAGCAGCTAACAACCGCAGTCTGGCCTCAGCTCCTTTCTGTTACGTACTGAGTTCATCACTGGGTTTATTGAGTCTGACTTTGGCTCCAAGAGCAAACTCCTTTTTACATCCTACCTTTTGTACATCCTGTGGATTTGAAAGAGTACAAAAAGGAGACGATCTCATTGCCAATAAGGAACCCCTTCAAAAGACTTGAGTAAATGATGTTAAGAGGGTTTCCATTTGAATGGCTGTTTTAATGACGAGGGGAATAAGAGCTTAACACATTATAGACCTTGGAGAGAGTTCATTGCGGAGAACTGAAACAATTACATAGTTTGACAGCCTATAAATGAAAGATACAGCAAGACAAGTCATCAAGTGTTCTTGATTCCAGAAAAAACCTGTTCCCCTTGACGCTATTCAGCTCCCCCTGACCTCATTCAGCTCTGTCTGATGTTATTCAGCTCCCCCGACCTTATTCAGCTCCCCCTGACCTTATTCAGCCCCGTCTGACCTTATTCAGCTCCGTCTGACGTTATTCATCTCCGTCTGACGTTATTCATCTCCGTCTGATGTTATTCAGCTCCGTCTGACGTTATTCAGCTCCGTCTGACGTTATTCAGCTCCGTCTGATGTTATTCAGCTCTGTCTGACCTTATTCAGCTCCGTCTGATGTTATTCAGCTCCGTCTGATGTTATTCAGCTCCGTCTGATGTTATTCAGCTCCGTCTGACATTATTCAGCTCTGTCTGATGTTATTCAGCTCCGTCTGACGTTATTCAGCTCTGTCTGACGTTATTCAGCTCCGTCTGACGTTATTCAGCTCCGTCTGATGTTATTCAGCTCCGTCTGACGTTATTCAGCTCTGTCTGACGTTATTCAGCTCCGTCTGACCTTATTCATCTCCGTCTGACCTTATTCAGCTCCGTCTGACGTTATTCATCTCCGTCTGACCTTATTCAGCTCCGTCTGATGTTATTCAGCTCCGTCTGAACGTATTCAGCTCCGTCTGATGTTATTCAGCTCCGTCTGACCTTATTCATCTCCGTCTGACCTTATTCAGCTCCGTCTGACGTTATTCATCTCCGTCTGACCTTATTCAGCTCCGTCTGATGTTATTCAGCTCCGTCTGATGTTATTCAGCTCCGTCTGACGTTATTCAGCTCCGTCTGATGTTATTCAGCTCCGTCTGACCTTATTCAGCTCCGTCTGACCTTATTCAGCTCCGTCTGATGTTATTCAGCTCTGTCTGATGTTATTCAGCTCCCCCTGACGTTATTCAACTCCGTCTGACGTTATTCAGCTCCGTCTGACGTTATTCAGCTCCGTCTGACGTTATTCAGCTCCGTCTGATGTTATTCAGCTCTGTCTGATGTTATTCAGCTCCGATGACGTTATTCAGCTCCGTCTGATGTTATTCAGCTCCGTCTGACCTTATTCAGCTCCGTCTGACCTTATTCAGCTCTGTCTGATGTTATTCAGCTCTGTCTGATGTTATTCAGCTCCCCCTGACGTTATTCAACTCCGTCTGACGTTATTCAGCTCCGTCTGACGTTATTCAGCTCCGTCTGACGTTATTCAGCTCCGTCTGATGTTATTCAGCTCTGTCTGATGTTATTCAGCTCCGTCTGACGTTATTCAGCTCCGTCTGATGTTATTCAGCTCCGTCTGACCTTATTCAGCTCCGTCTGACCTTATTCAGCTCTGTCTGATGTTATTCAGCTCTGTCTGATGTTATTCAGCTCCCCCTGACGTTATTCAACTCCGTCTGATGTTATTCAGCTCCGTCTGACGTTATTCAGCTCCGTCTGACGTTATTCAGCTCCGTCTGACCTTATTCATCTCCGTCTGACCTTATTCAGCTCCGTCTGACGTTATTCATCTCCGTCTGACCTTATTCAGCTCCGTCTGATGTTATTCAGCTCCGTCTGATGTTATTCAGCTCCGTCTGACCTTTTTCAGCTCCGTCTGATGTTATTCAGCTCCGTCTGACCTTATTCAGCTCCGTCTGATGTTATTCAGCTCCGTCTGATGTTATTCAGCTCCTGATGTTATTCAGCTCCGTCTGACCTTATTCAGCTCCGTCTGGTGTTATTCAGCTCCGTCTGACCATATTCAGCTCTGTCCGATGTTATTCAGCTCTGTCTGACCTTATTCAGCTCCGTCTGACCTTATTCAGCTCCGTCTGACTTTATTCAGCTCCGTCTGACCTTATTCAGCTCCGTCTGACCTTATTCAGCTCCGTCTGATGTTATTCAGCTCCGTCTGACCTTATTCAGCTCCGTCTGACTTTATTCATCTCCGTCTGATGTTATTCAGCTCCGTCTGACCTTATTCAGCTCCCCCTGACGTTATTCAGCTCCGTCTGACTTTATTCAGCTCCGTCTGATGTTATTCAGCTCCGTCTGATGTTATTCAGCTCCGTCTGACCTTATTCAGCTCTGTCCGATGTTATTCGGCTCTGTCTGACCTTATTCAGCTCCGTCTGACCTTATTCAGCTCCGTCTGACTTTATTCAGCTCCGTCTGACCTTATTCAGCTCCGTCTGACCTTATTCAGCTCCGTCTGATGTTATTCAGCTCCCCTGACGTTATTCAGCTCCGTCTGACTTTATTCAGCTCTGTCTGATGTTATTCATCTCCGTCTGATGTTATTCAGCTCCGTCTGATGTTATTCAGCTCCGTCTGACCTTATTCAGCTCCGTCTGATGTTATTCAGCTCTGTCTGATGTTATTCAGCTCCGTCGCTCCGTCTGATGTTATTCAGCTCCGTCTGATGTTATTCAGCTCCGTCTGACCTCATTCAGCTCCGTCTGACGTTATTCAGCTCCGTCTGACGTTATTAATATCGGTCTGATGTTTATTCAGCTCTTGTCTGATGTTATTCAGCTCTGTCTGCTGGCTACCTTGACTAATATACTCTAGCTAATAGAGTCCAAACCATGCTCCCTAAATGATTTTCCCTGCGTATACATCATTTTAATGACCTACAATACATTACAGTGGGCATTGCAGTGTTTTACACGGACTGTTACTTTTTAGAGGGGAGTAGAGCTCAGCGTTTTCCTCAATGAGAGGTCATTAGCACTGTTATTATTAGAGGGGTTTTTGTGAAAGGCGTAAAGTAAGTATTCATTATATCAGCTGGGAACTGCCAGTCTTATTCAGGCAGCAGCACCATACAGTATGTTTTGAATCATCATCTGCCAAAGGAAATATTGTCACCAGCACTCAGTTCTCGGCTTAAATCAGTCCGCTCCATAACACGGAGAGGAAGACATGGACTCAACCCCGGCACTGTGAGGCGCTGCTAGGCTCTGTGAGGCTCTGCGAGACTCTGTGAGGCTCTGCGAGGCTCTGTGAGGCTCTGCGAGGTGGAAGACGAGGGCAGGCCCTTCCTCAAGCCAACTGAGTTATAATGGTTTTATTTTGACCTTTTCGAATAAAGAGTCTCACATCATTGTCTTGGAAAGAGCTGTTGGCCCTGGAAGAGCAGAGGAGATAGCAAAAAAATATTTTAAGGAAAGAATAGGCACAACTTGGCATCATTGAAATCAGGTAATGCCTGAGTGGAGAGTTTAAAGGTGTACAAATTTGACCTGCATTCACAGGGTCCTGGATGTGAGTAAGAAATGGTAAAAGGAAGAAAGCAATATCATTTAAGAATGCGTAGTCGGCACACCTGCAGATTTTTGGCTAGCTTGCCCACCCTTTAGACAGATATTCCTGGATTGCATCATTAAAGGAAGCAACAAGCAACCATAAAATAGGGCAAGGTTTGGATGCCACGCGCCCCTACACTCACGTAAATCTGGTCCTTCGCCTCCCCACCCTTTCCTACTTACAGTAGTCTGGTGCCCGGCCTGAGAGACCCACCCACCTTGCCTCATCTGTCTGTGAAGGGAGGAGAGGCGTTGTGTGGAAAGCTCTCTGGACCCAAGTCCCTCACATCAACAACCTGCGTGCATGGCTGGGAGTAAATATGAACCTGCTGTCAGGCAACTGAAAGAGAGACTTCATTGACTGCTACTATGTGTGTAATAGAGTGTATATCTGGCTAATTACAACACCTCCACAGGGAAGTCACATTGTGTCACGGTGAAATATACTGGAAATGACAGATTTACATGGACATATTGGTCTATTTTTACTACTAGGCCTTATCTTTACACCATGTCGCCATGACTCATTATTATACAGTGGTGCTGGGGTTGTTGGTATGAATCAATGGTAATAATCCCAAACTCCTCCTGTGTGAGACATACTCTGGCACATTTCAAGCAGCGGATGTGATTTCACAGATCACAGGAGTGAACCCCGACCCCTCTGTAGTCCTAGGCCACACCCAGAATATTGATACAATATTCAAGATAGGAGGAATACCCCTGACATAGTTTCGTATGCCCACCCAAAGTCGAGCAGGTCTAAAGTCTCTGTCTGATGTACTGTAACCTTCCTAGCCATTTCTGGAAGTGGATAATGAATGCAAATGTAAAAGTGTAAAAACGGCAACTCCCCAGGTTTCGCATACCATCAGGTTTAGACATTGCACCTCACTTTCCTGTAGGAATTACACACGCATCCCTGTACCTGTTTTTTATCTGAGGGAGCATTTAGCTAAGTGAACATGAGCAGGATGTTAGTAGCATGTAAAAGTTATTTGTGAACTTGCACGTGTGTGTTTTATAGAATGGATGTGCAGTGTTTGTTCTTGTGCCATTGTAGGAGCATGATGTGGACTCTAAACAGAGAAAGATGTGCCTTTCCTTCCACTAATGCCTAATCAGAACCAGACTTTACCTCAGTAGATTCAGACTCCCTCTCTCTCTCGCTCTCTCGCTCTCTCGCTCTCTCTGTGTATGTAGGAGCTCATGCTCTTCATTAAAGCGGGTGGTAACAAAGCATTGGGGTGTCAGAGGGCTTTCTCCACAGACAGCTGCAGTAAGGAAGTACACTCAATCAGTAGGACTTCAATCAAAACAAGCCAGCACCTCATTGAGCAGTTACAGTAATGATTCCTGCCTAGAGCTTATTCTGACGGAATATTATGAATGAGACAGAGGGAAGTAACATGACTTTCATATGGGACGGTGCATTCATTTATCAGATAACTAAGCCTTTATTCAGAAATGACTATGACTCATGAAGACTTGGAGTCAGCTAACAACGTGGCACTGAGAACAGGTGATGAAAGCCCCTGAAACCTACATCCATCCGTAGCAAGGATTCACCAGAGAGAATATTTAGATGTGTTTAAAATTGCAGGCTTTATTCACATCTTTGCCAGTGACAGTTGCAGCGGCTGCAACATGAGCTGGTTGACGTGAATGTGTGTGTGTGTATGTGTGTTTGGTGACTGGGATGAGCCGACAGGGTCTAGATGCCAGCCCCATTCCCCCTCCTCTCTCTCTCCTCCCCTGCAGTGGATAGGATTGGGGTCAGGGCCCTTTGGCCAGTGGAGCTAGTGACAGTTCTGACAGGGCCCTGATTTCCCTCTTGTGCCACCTGTCACCTCCCTGTCTGCCCGTCTCATTTTAATAATGTAAATACGGGGCAAACTGAGGCCAGGGAGACAACTCTGTGTAATATTCATCCAGTGGAACTTTCTACTTCTCTGAACTTAACTTGATGAGCCACCCAACCTCATCCCCTGCCACTCAAAGAGACACACACCTTGTCTCATCCTGGTTGTCATGGCAACACAGTGCCTATTTTGTTCAGAGTCCTGGATAAGTTGGAAACAGGGAGGTTCAGAAGAAACCCAAATAAGCCAGAGGTCATCACTGGACCGGTTAGGGTTAATTAAGGCTAAAGGGAACTAAGTGGAGTTCAAATGAGTTAATGAAATAGCATGTATTCTGATAGCATGATAATTGGGTTTGTAAACACGAGCGTCAAGTTCTCGTTGTACCTAAGTTATGAAACCCCACTGTTTAACCTGACATTATCTGTTTAAGTTTAGATGCGCCTGCTCCTGAATCAGTGTTGCACCGTTTTGCAGCCAAAGATGAAGGTAAGAAATGGTAAACAAGCTGTTGTTTTCCTCTGGTTCTGTTTCCAGTCAGAGGCCTGTGCCTGTGTCTGGACAGCAAACCAGCTGCAGATGCAACTCCAACTGTAATTTAGTGGCCCCCTTTTGATAGCAAAGTGCAGGAAACTGCAGAAGCCGTGAGTCACAATGCGCGGGGCGAATCTGCTCGTAACTATCTGTGAAGCCTTTGACAGCCTCTCGCTCGTTACGGATGTGATGCATGATTTGGAGGCATTGCGCTCCTTCTCTCTCCCTGATTAAAGAAAACCCCCTCTGTACCACACAGGCGCAGACAGATGACCACACTGTGGCTCAGTTAACCTCTTTCACCCCTCCAATCCCTCAGTCGCCCCACGACCCGCACCGCTGCACCCCGGGGCTGCCCCCCATGCCTCTTGGTTTCATCAGTACGGGGGGATTGTTGTCTGATTGTTCATGCTGGAGGGAGTTAATGGGGTCCCAGCATAGTCTTAGCAGACCTGAGGAACTCACTGTTTATAATACCACTTGTTGCATGTTGGCATTCCAAGCATGAGCACGTCTTCCATATGGCTGTGTTTACAGATTCAATTATTAGCTATCTGTGTGGCAGGGCGGGAGGTCTCCCATACAAACCTCTTTTACTGCCTACCTTATCTTGAATGACTCATGTTTGTAATAGTTTACAACAAGTTATTTGATGTTCAGTATCTGCATAGCTAGGCCCAGTACATCAGCGGCAACCCAACTTAGTGGTAATGTGCACTGTTAGTCTGTTTTCTTCAGTGTTGTTTTTGAGTTTTACTGTTGTAGAATTTTACTTTGTGTCTTTGGGCTAGGCCATTCTAGTTGTGGGTCAGGATTCTGAGGGATTTGCCCTGTCTTACTGTGGATGAATCAGACAGACTTAGGATCTCTGCTTGGAGGGGATAGGGTAATTGGTCACATTTGACCCTGGTCTACCAGACTGTGAGAACGTGTGCTTTATCTGCAAGAGGTAATTGGTTAATTCAACACTTCCGCAGCTCTGCTAGATAGTCGTTCACCGAGTGGGGCGGCGGTAGAGAGAGAGAGAGAGCGAGAGAGAGAGAGAGAGAGAGAGAGAGAGAGAGAGAGAGAGAGAGAGAGAGAGAGGATGGCGGTGGACCAGGGACAAACTGCGTACGTGATGTCCAGGGACAAACTGTGTACGTGATGTCCAGGGACAAACTGTGTACGTGATGTTCAGGGACAAACTGTGTACGTGATGTCCAGGGACAAACTGTGTACCTGATGTCCAGGGACAAACTGTGTACGTGATGTCCAGGGACAAACTGTGTACCTGATGTCCAGGGACAAACTGTGTCTGTGTACGTGATGTCCAGGGACAAACTGCGTACGTGATGTCCAGGGACAAACTGTGTCTGTGTATGTGATGTCCAGGGACAAACTGTGTACCTGATGTCCAGGGACAAACTGTGTACCTGATGTCCAGGGACAAACTGTGTACGTGATGTTCAGGGACAAACTGCGTACGTGATGTCCAGGGACAAACTGCGTACGTGATGTCCAGGGACAAACTGCGTACGTGATGTCCAGGGACAAACTGTGTACGTGATGTTCAGGGACAAACTGCGTACGTGATGTCCAGGGACAAACTGCGTACCTGATGTCCAGGGACAAACTGTGTACGTGATGTCCAGGGACAAACTGTGTACGTGATGTCCAGGGACAAACTGTGTACCTGATGTCCAGGGACAAACTGTGTACCTGATGTCCAGGGACAAACTGTGTACGTGATGTTCAGGGACAAACTGCGTACGTGATGTTCAGGGACAAACTGCGTACGTGATGTCCAGGGACAAACTGTATACCTGATGTCCAGGGACAAACTGTGTACGTGATGTCCAGGGACAAACTGTGTACCTGATGTCCAGGGACAAACTGTGTACCTGATGTCCAGGGACAAACTGTGTACGTGATGTTCAGGGACAAACTGCGTACGTGATGTCCAGGGACAAACTGCGTACGTGATGTCCAGGGACAAACTGTGTACGTGATGTTCAGGGACAAACTGCGTACGTGATGTCCAGGGACAAACTGCGTACCTGATGTCCAGGGACAAACTGTGTACGTGATGTCCAGGGACAAACTGTGTACGTGATGTCCAGGGACAAACTGTGTACCTGATGTCCAGGGACAAACTGTGTACGTGATGTTCAGGGACAAACTGCGTACGTGATGTTCAGGGACAAACTGCGTACGTGATGTCCAGGGACAAACTGCATACCTGATGTCCAGGGACAAACTGTGTACGTGATGTCCAGGGACAAACTGTGTACGTGATGTCCAGGGACAACTGCGTACCTGATGTCCAGGGACAAACTGCGTACCTGATGTCCATGGACAATGGCAGGCTATGGAACTCTCCATGGCCATCTATATATGGTTATCAGCTGTATCTGTCTCATGTCCAATAGACTGATGTAGAGTGATAAAACAATGGACTGATAAACGTCAATGGTGTGTGGCCGTCCCAAGTATTCAAATGTAGGTCTTTGATGGAAATGCAAAATCTAAGTGCAATTTTAAGAAAATGTTTAGCTGAGGGGAAGGATTGTCTGGTAATGATTCTGTCCAAGTCCATATAGTACAGCACTAACTGCCAGCTTTCTGCAATTGTAAAACAACTTTGGGTTCTTGAAAGTATTACATATGTCCCATGTATTATTATCATTATTATTATGTACCATATCATGACTTGTAACTAGTACGATAGAGTCTGAAATCCCCACATAGAGGGAAACATTAGAATGACTTAACCTAAATCCATTTGTCACCAACAACATTTGTCCTCCAAAATGTTGTTTGAAAAAAACCTTTCATTTCATGCTTAGTCTTTTGTGTTCATTTGTGTTTCTTTACTTTAGAGAAGTGTTGCAATGCAAATTACAATGTGAATGAGCATCGTTGGTAAGTTAAAAACATAGAATTATTGACTAGTCTGATGAGATACATTTTATTTTCATTCAAATCAATTCTCCATCGGGGAAGTCATGCCCATACGAAAAGAAAAACTCCCCAACCCGAAAACAAAACACCGGACTGTAAAAAAGCTAAAGTTACCAGAGTGAGACAATGTCTCGGCGGTCCCATCAAGCGGACCATTCATAAACGCAGGGCTCCCAGTTTAGGAGAGCCAGGGAGTGAGCCAGATAGAGTGGGGCCCACACTGGCCTTGTCTTTTTGTCCCCAGCTGACCCTTGCTCTCCTGCTTGGCCTCTGTGCTCCTCACCTGGCCTGTCCCAGCACCGCCGAAACAGGATACCTGTCATTTGCTTTAATGGCCTTTGAAGGACCTGGCTAATCCCCCGAGCACTTCTCCCAGCAGCAGCAGTATAAAGGGGAAACTGGGCCGAGTGCTGTGCTGGCCCTGAAACTGTACCAGAGAGGGATTGTGTGTGAGAGAATGTCACCCCTCACATCTGCGGCCGAGGGAGTGTGAGAGTCAGCTTTCACCTGAGCACTAACCCGTTCTCACGCACGCACGCACGCACGCACGCACGCACGCACGCACGCACGCACGCACGCACACACACACACACACACACACACACACGTTATGTTGTTAAAATTAATTTCCATTCAAAATCCTATTTTCCCTAACCCCTAAACCTAAACATAACCCTAATCCTTACCCTTATTACAACCCTAACCTTAACCCGTAACCCTAAATCTAACACTTAACCATAATCCTAATCCTAACTCCTAAGCTTAAAATAGCCTTTGTCCTCAAGGGGATGTGGGAAATGTCCCCAAAAGGGAGAATTTTCCTTGTTTTACTATCCTTGTGGGGACTTTTTCGGATTTTAGGTCCCCACAAGGATACAAGAACAAACCAACCCACACATACACACAGCAGAAGCCCGTTCTGGTCTGCACTCAGAGGGTTAGAGTAAAATAGAGCCGGAATAGGGATGAATTCATGTTTCCGTACTAGTAGCATGTCATACAAGTAATATTTCATTTGACATTGAATGCTCATTCGTCAACTGCTGGCATTATACTGCATGACTTGTGCCGTGGGCTTGTAAAACTATACTGGGTATGACATTGTCAAAGGGGTGTTTGTTTATAAGATAAAACAGCTCAACCGTACCGTAGAACTGTAAAGCACCCTGCAAAAAGAGTCGGGATCTTAGGTTAGATGCATTCAGATCAGAGAATCACAGTTGCACTTCATTATCATCTGGGGATTTTGTGTGAACTATTTTGAGTAAGCATTGCATTATTTGTTTATCTCGATACTGTCATGTGGAATGTTCTATGATTTGCACATGCCATTGAAATATATAGTTTTGTCTGTGCAAAATGAAAAATAAAAAGTAAAATCTTGTCCCGCTGGCCAGCTTTTGAAAACGATTGATATCTGTAGGACCATAAATAGAGAAAAACGTTTCAACAATAAAATGACATAAGTCTACCCACATCCCCATATCACTGCACATTCCCCATCACTTCCCCATACTACTGGTCTATGCGGAGCTGTCCAGTGTGTATGGGACATGTCCGTGCGAGCCTATCCCAACACACACAGATAGCTCGGCAGTGAGTGAGTGTGGACTGATAGATTAAAAGACAGTAGGCAAATAATGTTATCAGGCCCATCGGCGCTCTCATCCCCCAAGAGGGATGTGGGAACAACAGTGGAGATCTGGGTAGGGAAGGAGCTAGCTCTGCCAGCTCTTTTCTTCTTGTTTTCCTGGTCTCCATTCTGTCAATTGTCCGTTGTTGTTCCGTGTTCTTGGCCATATACGAAGGGAACACACAGACACCGTCACACCCAGACAGGCCTTCCTCTCACTCTGTTTCAATTTCCTCCAGGTACCTCCTTGACAACACAACATATTGCATACATCATATAAATACAATGGCTATTTCTATACATGATCTAGTCACATTATTGATCACACATGCATGTTATCAGCAGACACTGTACTGTACACATGAAGTCATCAGCTGGGAGGGTATTGTATAGATCCTCACATTGTACAGAGACACTGTACAAGACACATGTAAGTCCTCAGACAGACACAGGGTTTTGGCATGTGTCTGTAGTAGTGGCGCGTGTGGTAGTGGAGTGTGTGGTAGTAGTGGTGTGTGTAGTAGTGGTGTGTGTGGTAGTGGAGTGTGTGGTAGTAGTGGTGTGTGTAGTAGTGGTGTGTGTGGTAGTGGAGTGTGTGGTAGTGGTGTGTGTGGTAGTGGAGTGTGAGGTAGTAGTGGTGTGTGTAGTAGTGGTGTGTGTGGTAGTAGTGGTGTGTGTAGTAGTGGTGTGTGTGGTAGTGGAGTGTGTGGTAGTAGTGGTGTGTGTAGTAGTGGTGTGTGTGGTAGTGGGTGTGTGGTAGTGTGTGGTAGTGGTGTGTGTGGTAGTGGAGTGTGAGGTAGTAGTGGTGTGTGTAGTAGTGGAGTGTGTGGTAGTGGTGTGTGTAGTAGTGGTGTGTGTGGTAGTGGAGTGTGAGGTAGTAGTGGTGTGTGTAGTAGTGGTGTGTGTAGTAGTGGAGTGTGTGGTAGTGGTGTGTGTAGTAGTGGTGTGTGTGGTAGTGGTGTCTGTGGTAGTAGTGGTGTGTGTGGTAGTGGTATATGTAGTAGTGGTGTCTGTAGTAGTGGAGTGTGTGGTAGTGGTGTGTGTAGTAGTGGTGTCTGTAGTAGTGGAGTGTGTGGTAGTGGTTTGTGTGGTAGTGGAGTGTGTGGTAGTGGTATGTGTAGTAGTGGTGTCTGTAGTAGTGGTGTGTGTAGTAGTGGTGTCTGTAGTAGTGGAGTGTGTGGTAGTGGTTTGTGTGGTAGTGGAGTGTGTGGTAGTGGTATGTGTAGTAGTGGTGTGTGTAGTTGTGGTGTATGTGGTAGCGGTGTGGGGGCGTGGTGTGTGGTAGTAGTGATGCGTGTAGTAGTGGTGTGTGTAGTAGTGGTGTGTGGTAGTAGTGGTGTGTGTAGTAGTGGTGTGTGTGGTAGTGGTGTGTGTAGTAGTGGTGTGTGTAGTAGTGGTGTGTGGTAGTAGTGGTGTGTGTAGTAGTGGTGTGTGTAGTGGTGGTGTGTGTAGTAGTGGTGCGTGTAGTAGTGGTGTGTGTAGTAGTGGTGTGTGGTTGTGGTGTGTGTGGTAGTGGTGTGTGTAGTAGTGGTGTGTGTAGTAAGGGTGTGTGGTTGTGGTGTGTGTAGAAGTGGTGTGTGTAGTAGTGGTGTGTGGTGTGTGGTAGTAGTGGTGCGTGTAGTAGTGGTGTGTGGTAGTAGTGGTGTGTGGTAGTAGTGGTGCGTGTAGTAGTGGTGTGTGTAGAAGTGGTGTGTGTAGTAGTGGTGTGTGTAGTAGTGGTGTGTGGTTGTGGTGTGTGTAGAAGTGGTGTGTGGTGTGTGGTAGTAGTGGTGCGTGTAGTAGTGGTGTGTGGTAGTAGTGGTGTGTGGTAGTAGTGGTGCGTGTAGTAGTGGTGCGTGTAGTAGTGGTGTGTGTAGAAGTGGTGTGTGTAGTAGTGGTGTGTGTAGAAGTGGTGTGTGTAGTAGTGGTGTGTGTAGTAGTGGTGTGTGGTTGTAGTGTGTGTAGTAGTGGTGTGTGTAGTAGTGGTGTGTGGTTGTGGTGTGTGTAGTAGTGGTGTGTGGTAGTAGTGGTGTGTGGTAGTAGTGGTGCGTGTAGTAGTGGTGCGTGTAATAGTGGTGTGTGTAGAAGTGGTGTGTGTAGTAGTGGTGTGTGTAGTAGTGGTGTGTGGTTGTAGTGTGTGTAGTAGTGGTGTGTTGTTGTAGTGTGTGTAGTAGGACATGCACCAGACTGTACAAACTTCAAACTGTATTGTCTTGTCCTCGCTTCATTAGCCGTGTCATGGTGACTGGTTATTAAAAGTACATCTGTATAATAAAAACAACATCCATTACTATGAGCAATGATCACAACCGCCCAAAAATGAGAGTAAAAATAGCCATCTTTATTACTTGTTAGAACCTCTGGTAGCCATGAGTCCAAGACAGTCTTCATTTATTTCAAGAGAGAGGCTATAGGGCTGGATACTTTTCACTTCGGCTACTTTGGATGCATTTAATGTCTCCAACATGCTGTAGACCTGAGAGAGGTGTTCAGGTAATGTTATTGCGGAGACTCAGATTTCATCAAGTTGGTGTGGGGTTTACATTTTTTTCTGTTTCAGTAGCTTTCATCTCATCTAAGTCTGAGTCTCACGTATGTCTGGAAATGAATGATTTAAAATGACATTTGTTAAATCTATTTATTTAGACAAGCAGTCAGCGATTAGAGGCTACACATTATTGAACGTGTATACTGCATTACAGTATATGTACTATATCATCACAGACCGCAACACAGAGAACAAGGAGGGTCCTCGCACTGGACAGTATTCAGGGCTCTGCTGAGCTGTGCTTCCCCACTCACACCAGCAACATTAAAACATGTGGGAAGGAGCAAGAGGTCTGCAGCGGGTGAGAGGTGTGTGTGTGTGTGTGTGTGTGTGTGTGTGTGTGCGTGCGTGCGTGCGTGCGTGCGTGCGTGCGTGCGTGGGTGCGTGCGTGCGTGCGTGCGTGCGTGCGTGCGTGCGTGCGTGTGTGTGTATGTGGGGGGACATGTTTAACTATTCTTGTGGGGACCAGAAGGCCTCACAACAACACTAAACAAACAAACATTTCACCAACGGGGGACATTTTGTTGGTCCCCACAAGGTCAAATACTATTTCTAGGGGGTTTAGGCTTAAGGTTGTAATTCGTATTTGGGTTAGAATGTAAAGTGTTAGGGTTAGGAGCTAGGTTTAGGGTACGGGTAAGAGTACGGGTTAGGGTTAGGGTTAGGGAAAATAGGATTTTGAATGGGACTGAATTGTGTCCCCACAAGGTTAGCTGTGTGTGTGTGTGTATGTGTGTGTGTGTGTGTGTGTGTGTGTGTGTGTGTGTGTGTGTGTGTGTGTGTGTGTGTGTGTGTGTGTGTGTGTGTGTGTGTGTGTGTGTGTGTGTGTGTGTGTGTGTGTGTGTGTAAGGGAGCCACTTAGCTGCACTCTGCCCCGAGGAGACATGTCTCATAGCCATTTGGGTGGGATGAATAAATCATCTTTGCCTTGTGAGACTTAATTAGGCATGATGCATGTCCAGAGACACAGGCTGCTGCCCTGATGCTGAGCCTTGAGCTCCACAGCGGCAGCTCAACAGTTCTGGGGCACTGCTCTGGGGTGAACATTTTATTCTGCTTTCCAACCCCAGTCAGTCCTTTAAACTAGTGAGGGCATCACACCATATGTTCAGTATATCAGCATAAACTGGCATAACCTTTTGACAGCCACATTAGTTATGAAGCGTGCCGTTCTAAAAAGAAAACATGTAAAAACCAAAGGTCACAAATCCCTCATCCAATCTGGCTCGCTTTCCATTTGACGCAAGTTTGACTACAGTGTGTCTTTAAATGAAACTGTATGTAGAACATATTCTAGCATCCTAACCAACATCCCTGAAGATAAATTACATGAATAAACCATTCAATGAAAAGTGAATGTGATGTGAAGATAGTCAAAAACATGCATGTTTCACCTCTAAGGGTTAAGTGTTTTTAGTTTCTCCTAGAATTGGATTTAGTTACGGTGCATTGATTTGCATGTACATCTACAGGGCTAGATATCCAATTCTCCCTTCTCTCTTCCTTCTGATGAACAAACCATTTGAGCCCTCCAGGATTAGAAATAGTGCTTAGGGAATTCTCCTCCAATTGGCTAATCAAGGCCTCTCTCTCATGTCTCTAAATTTGTTTCAATTCTCCCCCAATTGGCTAATCAAGGCCTCTCTCTCATGTCTCTAAATTTGTTTCAATTCTCCCCCAATTGGCTAATCAAGGCCTCTCTCTCATGTCTCTAAATTTGTTTCAAAGGGTGCGATATTTCAGCAGGGGTAATCTCTTTTCCAGCTGTAATTCTTAATCACCCAACCAGCCGCTCGGTCAGTCATGATATGGGGCTTTATGGAGCTCTATGGGGCTCTCTCTGCCTGCCCTTCCCTGTACCTCTTCCCTGTCTGGGCTTTGTCATCTGGTTTCAGCAGGTAGATGCTGAGATTGAACCTGATCAATGTTGCTTCCTGTCTGTCACTGACCTCCTCCTCAGACACGGTTTAATGGGAAGGACATGTGGCACAGGCACCATGCAGCACCATGACCCAAACAAGCCCTGCTGCCTGCTCCCTCCCTGCACTAATATAAACCTGCCCATGACATCATGTAACAGGGCCAATCACGCACACGGACCACATACAACCTACCTAAATCCATCCCTCTTTGTTTTTCCAGAGTTAAAAGCTGTTTGAAAGATGAAGTGGTTAATGGTTCAGTTTGGATGTCACAGTCAAAGTGCACCGTTATACTGTGGAAATATATGATTGCGACAAGTGCAACTTGGCTTCACCAAATGTACCAAGTGCTGTGTAGTAATATACAGACAGTGTAATATTGAAAGCTGATCGATAATATATTTCTGCTATCTTTTCCCTTAGAGGATGTGAGTTCATGTACCCTGACTGAATTACAAGCTCCTATGTAAAGGTTAGCAAGTCTCCCTCCTCGCCTCCCAGCAGACGTCTGTGTGTCCTGTAAGAGATCCTTTTCCGTCCCAACACTGTCAGACTCGAAGTTAATGGAAGATTTGGTTTCATACAGCCACTCATAAAAAAAAACTGCCATCAATGAGGCAGTATCACATGCCATGATAGAATTATCAGGCTTCCAGTAAATTCTGCTATTATAATCTAAATGTACTGGGTCCCTGACAAGGAATTCACCATCTATTATTCAGCTATTAGTAAAATGAATGGGCCACCCAATGTAGTGGTAAAACTGTCAAGACTGTGGCCATCCAATAGTATTCTCCATACTATACATGCCATTTCTAAAATGCCCGCTATATTAAGCACTTCTCTGTTACCAATGCAATTCTATTATATAGAAGTCATATTGCCAAATCCTAGCCAAGCTTCTCTTTCAGTCGGAATGGAATTAATGAAATTAAACACAATCCTTGACATTATGTGGGGGGGAATCTATTCAGTGGTATTTCAACCAGGCGATAAATTCTATAATGTATGATATAACACACATGTTTATGATCCACTCTTTTTCAAATATATTTTGCGGATCTTACATTACAGATCCCTGTCCACGGAGCTTGGAAGCCCACCGTTTGGCTAACCTCTGTTACCTCTGTTACCTCTATGCCCTCAGAGCTGTGTTGAGAGAGAGCGATGAACCTGCCAGTGGCATGCTTCTGTCCTTGGACTTGATCTGTCACCACAACCTCAGGCTGCCCATAACCACATGGCTATGTGGTTCAGCATTATCATATCAGGTTGTCAGCTTGGACAGGGACTGAAACCAATTAGATGATGATGTTTGTATTTTTAATGGCCCACTAACTGATGGCCAGGTCAGCTGTTTTTGTCAGGGTTGTAGGAGGGGAGGGGGGGGGGGTATTTTCTTCGCTCATGAAACAAAAAGGTGATAAAAGCCTGTACATTTTGTTGAGAGACGTCCTTATCAAGTGTTTGTCATGAAACTAATACTGCTCCTCTGGTGCCCTACAGTATCTTATCTACACGGTCAAGGAGAAGGTTGTGTGTAAACTGTTCTAGATGAGACTATCCAGTAAACATGCAGGTGAAAGTAGTCCTTTATGAGAGGCTGAGCAGGACAGACTTAGAAAAGTCTGTCCCCTCCCCAGCCTTTCAAACACAGACAAGTGACAAGGTAGAAGCCAGTGGTGTGAAGTTAAGCTCCCCTTTCTCTTCCTCTGTTCACCCCATTGCCTTTCGAGCTCCACACAAAAGAAGGGGGTCTCAAGATGTCTAAAAAGCACTATATCCTCATAAAAAGCGACGAAAAAAGGCCAAGAGGGTCGATTGTCCTTTTCTCCTTTCTACCCGGCAGAGTTTGGCTGTATGATAAGACTGATATGGCTCACATAAGACTGATAAGACTGATATGGCTCACATAGCTTCAATAAGACATGTATAGCTGAAGTTAACATGAATGATTTTCCTTATCCTCCTTTTGATGTGATAATTGTTCATAATGTAAAAATAGTATATCTGTAGTATATATCTACAGATTCCCATATTCTGCGAATTCATTCAAAACCTGTGACCTACATTGAGATTAGAGTAAAAACGCTATGCTTAACAACAGAGTGATGCTACATAAAAAGTTAATTGCCAGGGTTCATTTGAAACGATTTTGATCCAATCACCTATCAAGTTCTTGTTCCCATGATACTTTTTCAAGGTGTTTAAAGTAGTATTGAGTGATGCTGGCTTTGTCCCCTCCTTCCTTAACCATGCACACACACACACACACACACACACACACACACACACACACACACACACACACACACACACACACACAGGCATTTGCTTGGACCCAGTCCTCAGCCCTCTGAGGGGGTCAGCTCAGATCAAAGGTGCTGGTCACAGCCATTAGGCCCAGCAGTGAAGACCCAGCATGAAAAGCTTGTTTTGAAAAGGAGGGCAGAGAAAAAAAAACAACAGGGACCTCTCCATTTTAAAGGCAAACTGTGAAATAATTGAAAAGGTATGTCAATCAAGAGCAGGCGCCCAGCGGGAGCGCCCCGATTCCCAGGCTCTCTCCTGGTCGAGCACCGGGCCATGGAGGGCTGCTGAAGGGGGCAATCCAAGAAATCTTTCACTCGATTCTCCTCCTCCCTTATCCCCTGCTTTATAATTGTGTATTGGGACGGTCCCCCCCCCCCCCCGTCCCGTCCCCCCCCCCCCCAAGTCCAACAAAAAGCTCAGTCATTAATAAGATCTTGTCTTTCCTCCACCTCTCAGGTAAGTAACAAAGAGTTATTGGGGGACGGAGGGGCAAGTTGGAGTCCACATAGTTTTATGACCCCCCCTCCCCCTTTTTATTACCAGCCCCTACACCCAGTACCCACTCCCTCCTCCTCCCATAGCATGAGTCTGACAAAAGGAACCCCGTGAGAGTCTCTCGCTTTCCTTTCTGCGTTTTTATTTCAAGGTCAGAAAAGGCTGAATGACCTGACGAGGGGCTCACTTCCAAAAAAGGGGGAACGAAAGAAAAGAGAAAGAGTAAAAGACGACTGGGCTTTGAAAATCCCATAGAAGATAGAAAACGGTCAGTCCACACTTGACTAGTCCTGTATAGGGATTTGTTTGTAATAGCAGCTTCAGCTTATTAACAGCTCTGGCCAAAACATGTCAACAGATCCTGCCAAGGGTAAGAAAGAAGCTAAAGCTACCTAAAGCTACCTGTCTCGTCAACAGAGCAGATGAAACATGCACAGCAGAGAGTGGATTATAATAAACAGCATGATTACAAATAGCTACCCGTTCTTTCATCATTAGTTCCTTTATTGCATGTGCACATGCAATAATGGGTTAATACTGCATTGAAAAAGCAGAAACACATAAATATGACACAACATGTTGTCAACATGATACGTGGGTCTAATGAGGTGGTCATTAGCCTTAACATAATGAGGACTTTTGAGGTCTATTTGAAGACTGATATCCAAAAGATATTCTGTACAAAACTATTCTCACACGTAAGAGATCCACGTTCCTGCATTCGATACCTCAGGGAAGAAAAGTCATTGTAACCAGAGTGAGGATCATGGCAGCACCTACCGTGCCTGGAGCTCAGAGCAGCAAATAATGGCAATTAGAGGCAGCAGCACTTTCAGGCACCAGCGCTTTTCATTGGACTAGACAAGTCCCCATAAACCCACAGTGAGCTCCAATCACCAGCCTGCCTGGGCCTAATTGCTTATGAGTCGCTTGCACGCTCCCTACCACCATAACGCCCAGTGTTTGTAAACACAGCTCAAAAGGGGACATTGCCATCAATGTGCTAACATGCCTTTGAAGGATCAGAGGGATGGGGGTGCAGCTGGATGGATTGGTACCTGGCTGGCTGACTGGCCCTGGCCTGGCCTGGCTGACTGGCCCTGGCCTGGCCTGGCTGGCTGACTGGCCCTGGGCTGACTGGCCCTGGCCTGGCCTGGCTGGCTGACTGGCCCTGGCCTGGCAGGCTGACTGGCCCTGGGCTGGCTGTCCCACTGCAGCTGTGTGGAGAAAGGGGCTCCATGTACACACACATGTCAGAGAAGAAAGACACTCAACAGGTCCTCTATGTATTTACCCTCTCTGTCTCTCTGTCTCTCTGTGTGTCTGATGTGGATGACCTCACCTGGTAAGCATGGATAGTGGTGGTAGCAGCTGTGAGTCTGTGTATCGCTACATGTTTCAGGAAGGAAGGAAAGAGAAACGGACAATGTCTTTGGCTGTCTTATCTAGTAGTTGGTTTCACAATGTCAATTGTTGATAAGGATTTCACCTGTATAAAAACTTCCCTGATCTTAAGTGTCTCTAAGACCATTACCCTTCTCTGGTATTTAAGTGATAATGCCTGAGAGGCCGGTGTTTGGAGGATAAATTGACAAGGGTGTTTCAAACTGTGCCAATATATCCTCCAAACACCTGCTTCTACAGCATTATCATTTTCAAACAATAGGTTACCAACATATTCAAATAATGATTGACATATAATTTAGCAATAAGGCTCGAGGGGGTGTGATATATGGTTAATATACCACAGCTAAGGGCTGTTATTATGCGGAGTGCCTGGATACAGCCCTTAGCCGTGGTATATTGGCAATATACTGCAAACACCCCAGGTGTGTTATAGTATTATAAACTGATTACCAATGTAATTAGAGCAATAAAAATACATTTTTGTCATAACCGTGGTAAACGGTCTGATATACCACAGCTTTTAGCCAATCAGCATTCAGGGCTCATACCACCCAGTCTATAATACTCTTTTTTTAAATCCCCAAACATATTAAGCCAACCCTTGCTCCCAATTACAGCTTTTTCCTAATTTCTTTCCAAACAAAGTCTGTATTGACATAAATAAATAGGGGAAAGATGGCAGCGGTGGGAGAGTAACACCTGCTCGGACCCTGGTGAGCGCGTTTATTTTTCATCGCTGGATGGGTTTAACCAGTGTCCCTGCTCGGAAACCCACTAGCTGCCCCCTTCAGCACATGTGGTTCTGCATGAGCAGCGCTGCACCGCTGGTCTGGGTCGTGAGTTTACTGCTCCTACTTCATTTCCTACTGGTGTGAGGTCCACATCTCCTTCAGCACCTTGATGTTACTGTGTTTACAGGCCCTGTCCAAATGCAACAGCCTATTTGTTAGCCTCGTTTCCCGTTTCAGCAACATTCAGAGGTGCCCATTAGAGGAGAAAAAACAGCATGTTTCTCAAGATGTTTTCTTCTCCAAAAATAGGTTTCCATGGCTTGCGATGTCTGTTGGGAGGGATGTGTGCTTAGATCTGATAGCAGGCCACATCAGGGTGCCTTTGAAGGTGAGACAGGAGGAGTTCTCCAAGGAAGCAGCGTATCCAGCAATTAGGTCCTTTCAGGCCCCCGTGGTAAGACCCACAGGTCATCTCCAAAACATTTCCGTCTATCACCATGACAATGGCTAAGGGCTTTTTGTGTAGACTAAAACCAGATCATGACCAAGCCACATGGGATTTGTTTGCAATCAGTGCCCAGAAGAAACAATTAGCCTGCAGCACTGCCAGGTCTTTTATGGAGAAAGTGGGTAAGAGGTTGGTGTAAGTGGCCATCAGACTCTGCTTTGTGTCTCCCTGGTAAACTTCACCGGGCATCAACTGGGTGGAGTGTCAGTGTCTGGTCTGGGATGATGGCACTCCCTCCCTGTGCAGACAGGACCCAGCCTGTAATGCTCTTTGTGCTGAATGCTATAGTCAGTCTACTGAGAGGGTGTAGATACAGTGAGCTCTGGAAAATTTTGTCTGGCTCAGAATGGATTAAAAGACTGGGTGTTGTCATTTCATTGCATAAATCATATCGTACTTCCAGACACAGAATAATAAATTATTATTTTTTTACTTGAAAACAGTGTTGTCTTACAAGTAAATAGATTTTTCCTCTTGAATATTGTTTATGATATGTTTTTGAAATGGCTGATTTGAATCATATTGTATTTCTGAAGGATGACACAGCCTATTTTCTAATGTATTTATGTCTCTGTAGTCTAGTAGTTCTCAGTGAGACGATTGTTAATAAGAAACTGAGTTGTAGATTTATCTTCCCAAAGGGAAACATTTAAATGGGCCATTATGCATATCCAGTTTTTTTCTCTTTTGTCTTGGGAAAACCCTCTCCCCAGAGCATATGGCCGTCTGGTTTCCTAATCGATAACGATAGAGTAGCTTATGATGGAAAACTCCCCTGTTCTAACAGAGACTTCTGTTCCTTCTTTTTCAGGTCTAATGGAAATCCGATCTGTCAGTGTGGGAGTCGTCGCCATCAAATCGGTCAGCACCGGGCTGTACTTAGCAATGTCCAAAAAAGGCACACTGTTTGGATCGGTAGGTACACCTTGCAACATTGTTACATGAGACACCATGGGCAGCCAGGTTCCAGCTAGGGGACATTGATGTTTCCTCCAAGCACAGGTCATTCCATTCAAATGAGTCTTTGGCCCCCCAATGGTGGAACAAACTCCCTCACGACGCCAGGACAGCGGAGTCAATCACCACCTTCCGGAGACACCTGAAACCCCACCTCTTTCAGGAATACCTAGGATAGGATAAAGTAATCCTTCTCACCCCCCTTAAAAGATTTAGATGCACTATTTTAAAGTGGCTGTTCCACTGGATGTCTTAAGGTGAACGCACCAATTTGTAAGTCGCTCTGGATAAGAGCGTCTGCTAAATGACTCCAGGTCTTGAAGAGAGGCTTGTTCCACTGTCAAAATACTGCAGATAGACAAGAAAAGTCAAAATACTGGAGATAGCCAAGAAAAGTCAGAATACTGCAGATAGCCAAGAAAAGTCAGAATACTGCAGATAGCCAAGAAAAGTCCAAATACTGCAGATAGCCAAGAAAAGTCAGAATACTGCAGAGAGCCAAGAAAAGTCAAACACTGCAGATAGAAAAGTCAGAATACTGCAGATAGCCAAGAAAAGTCAGAATACTGCAGGGAGCCAAGAAAAGTCAGAATACTGCAGATAGCCAAGAAAAGTCAGAATACTGCAGGGAGCCAAGAAAAGTCAGAATACTGCAGATAGCCAAGAAAAGTCAGAATACTGCAGATAGAAAAGTCAGAATACTGCAGATAGCCAAGAAAAGTCAGAATACTGCAGATAGAAAAGTCAGAATACTGCAGATAGCCAAGAAAAGTCAGAATACTGCAGATAGCAAAGAAAAGTCAGAATACTGCAGAGAGCCAAGAAAAGTCAAAATACTGCAGAGAGCCAAGAAAAGTCAGAATATTGCAGATAGCCAAGAAAAGGAGGCTGAACTAATGTCAGAAGAGGCAGATGTGAAGGTCTTGCGTGCCATCTGCCACTTGTTGTGCTCATACACAGCTCTCTCGTTCTTTCTCTCCCTCTTTTTCTCTCTCCCTTTCTCTCTCTCTGTCATGTAATGCGGCTGCCTATGGCGTGGTATCTAAGTGTTTTACAGCTCAGAGAGAGAGAGAAAATCTGGAGCTGGCAATCAGTCAGCAATGTGAAGCTGTGATGAGTTGCAGACCATTATTTCACCCTGCCACCAGCATAAACAGGACATATATGAACTCACTCAGCTTCCTAGAACCTCCCACTGAAACCTCCCTTAATGACCATTAAGCAGGAGAATCAAGCTAGCCTGATGCTATCTCCATAAGGGCCCTGTGATCTCAGCCTGATAGTGGCATGTAGATGGGATTGCTCCAGAATCTGTTTTGATGGTCATATCTTTAGGTCATACCTATGTACAGATAAGAAGTTCCAACCACCCATGGCAATGAGGAGAGGGCTTTGTTGGCTGGCCTGTGCCTGTATATTGACACAAATCCCTGTTTCTGTTCATAGCCTCAGAAATGGATCAAATGGATAACAATCTGATAGATGACTGTCAAAACATTTTACATTGCAGATGAACACTTCTTCATGTAGGTTAGTTACAGTATCAAAAAGACATGTTTTTATATTGTTATATCTTCTTGGCCGTGATCCGACCATAACGAACACCTAATTATAAAATGCTTTGCCATTCAATGTGGATGGTTATTGTTTTGTTATGGAACAACATAGAAACAACACACAACAAATAACTCCATAACAACACAGAAATAAATGGAAAACATGAATGCAATAACAGACATGGACCTTTGTCCCTATCTCAGAGGTGTGTCCATGCTACTGCTGTTAGTTACTCCTGGTCATAATAAACACGTTTTACTCTCCCTCACTCTCCCTCTCTCCCTCACTCCCTCCTTCACTCTCCCTCTCTCCCTCTCTCTCCCTCTCTCCCTCTCTCCCGTTCTCCCTCTCTCTCCCTCCCTCTCTCCCTCCCTCCCTCTCTCCCTCTCTCCCTCGCTCCCTCGCTCCCTCTCTCCCTCCCTCTCTCCTTCACTCTCCCTCTCTCCCCCTCTCTCCCTCTCTCCCTCTCTCCCTCTCTCCCTCCCCTGCAGGTGAAGTACAACCCTAACTGTAAGTTCAAGGAGCGCATCGAGGAGAACGGCTACAACACGTATGCCTCCCTGCGCTGGAAACACGGCGGCAGGCAGATGTTCGTATCTCTGAACGGCAGGGGGAAGCCCCGGCGAGGTCACAAAGCCCGGAGGAGACACCCCTCCACCCACTTCCTCCCCATGCTGCCCTCATAGAGGAACAACTGGACTCATGTTCTGCTCTGCAGCCAGTCCCTCCTACTAGTGTTGTGGTTACCAAGATAATTAGGAATAATATGATTATTTGATTATCATTATTATATCCATCCCTTCTCCCATATATGTACATTTGTTGGGGTCTTATAAACTATTTTGTTGTGGAGATCGAAGTGGGGGGCATAATACAGTATGTTTAAATTATTCATCACTCTCCCCCCACACGAGTGTAAGGTCCAGAAGTAAAGCTGCTAATATTGTGTAAATACAGTATGTCTACTATTATTATGATTGATCATCAAGCCGAGAGGATAATATTGATGACACTCTTCTGTGTCAAGGAGTCATTTTGACACCACCGTCCGCTGAGAAAGTGTGTAATTGAAACAAAAGGGTACGAGTATTGTCTATATATTGCCCCCATCCCTTATTTTCTGCGACTCTACAGGAGACAATGCTTTCCCTTGAGTGACCTTACGATATGCTGTTAAACCAATGGACTGCCGATGTAAAAGAGCTGACAAACAGTGAACAGGGCTTTGATTTAGGTTGTCAAAGATATCCATCTGAGCGAGAGAGATGATTCTCTAAAGATACTGAAAGGTCTTTACAATCAACGCTGCAAAAGGACTCTGCATTTGACTTCAGACAGAGGGGACAGAATTCCATGTTTACGGAAACGTTTGGACTGATGTACATTGATACCCATGGATATCTGCTGTAAGACATCGGGTAGTCGTATGTACGGGAGACGCATGGTGTACATCGTCCAGTGGAATGCTGACTTGCAGGTTCCTTCTCGACAATGCATCAACAATAAGACGTAGTAAAAAAAAAAATAAGAATAGGAACGTAAAGTAAATGGCTCAGTAGAATAGAATAAACATAGTCTAGAAGGCTATCGGGTCTTCTGGGTTTCTGAAATGAACTTGTGAACAGAAGTGTGCTTTAGCCTCCTTCTTTCATCCTAGACCACTAGCTCAGGGGTCAATCTTTCAAAGTGGGAGTCACGACGTTGTCTCTGATATGTTAGTTCCAGAATTCAGTAGTTAACTCCCGTTGAAACACGTAGTGCATTTGAGGTTGTTTCACAGGAGGTTGGTGGCACCTTAATTGGGGAGGATAGGGGGCACGTGGTAATGACTAGAGTGGAATAGGTGGGTTCCATGTGTTTGATACCATTCCATTTCTCCACTCCAGACAGTTTTTATGAGCCGTCCTCCCCTCAGCAACCTCCACTGGGTTGTATGTACACTTTTTGACAGTGATAGGACTTAACCAATTAATTTTGTATGTATGATAGCTGGTTATTGCATTATCTTGTCATGTCTTGCTAACATTTTCAAAAACCTGTTGCAAATAGAACTTTTAATATATTTAAACCTTTTTGTACCGTATAACATTTGAAGTTGATGTTATTGTCTCCATTTTGTGTCTAGTCTGAAATCCTAATTGTATTCCAGACCATATTCTAGTCTATACTGTATGTTACTGCAATATGGCACCTCCTCCCAACATCTGAATGGTCAGCAATGAAGATCTACAAGAACACATGTTTCAACTATTAGTCAGTTATTAGGTAGTCTGTTAATTGAATACTGTCATCAAAACAACATTAGTGAGTGTCTTGGTTTGTGTTCAGCTTGAACGTCAATAAAATACACATAAATTACCCAATGTTCAAGGAGTCACTTATGCTAACACGCACCACATCTCTTCAGTTAGCTCCATTCTAAAAGAGTGACCATTTTGCCTCTTATGTAATGTACTGTACTTGCCTTGATTGTTTTGGGTTGTCATCATCTCCATCAGAGTTACATAATCATCATCATCATCTCCACATGAACATTCACAGCAGGAGTGGATTTGATGTAGTGGACCTGCCCTGATCTTCAATGGGCTATCACGGGTCTTCAATGGGCTATCACGGGTCTTCAATGGACTATCACGGGTCTTCAATGGGCTATCACGGGTCTTCAATGGGCTATCACGGGTCTTCAATGGGCTATCACGGGTCTTCAATGGGCTATCACGGGTCTTCAATGGACTATCACAGGTCTTCAATGGGCTATCACGGGTCTTCAATGGGCTATCACGGGTCTTCAATGAGCTATCACGGGTCTTCAATGGGCTATCACGGGTCTTCAATGGGCTATCACGGGTCTTCAATGAGCTATCACGGGTCTTCAATGGGCTATCACGGGTCTTCAATGGGCTATCACGGGTCTTCAATGGGCTATCACGGGTCTTCAATGGGCTATCACGGGTCTTCAATGAGCTATCACGGGTCTTCAATGGGGTCTTCATGGGCTATCGGGTCTTCAATGGGCTATCACGGGTCTTCAATGGGCTATCACGGTCTTCAATGAGCTATCACGGGTCTTCAATGGGCTATCACGGGTCTTCAATGGGCTATCACGGGTCTTCAATGGGCTATCACTGGTCTTCAATGAGCTATCAAGGGTCTTCAATGGGCTATCACAGGTCTTCAATGAGCTATCACGGGTCTTCAATGAGCTATCACGGGTCTTCAATGGGCTATCACGGGTCTTCAATGGGCTATCACGGGTCTTCAATGGGCTATCACGGGTCTTCAATGGGCTATCACGGGTCTTCAATGGGCTATCACGGGTCTTCAATGGGCTATCACGGGTCTTCAATGGGCCATCACGGGTCTTCAATGGGCCATCACGGGTCTTCAATGGGCCATCACGGGTCTTCAATGGGCCATCATGGGTCTTCAATCACATTGAAGGCCTGGTAGAATGGGAGGCTATAGAATCGTTTTACCCTGCAGACTGCAAAGATGGAGATGAATGGCCTCTATTGGTAGGAGAAAGGCAAACGTTTCAGCCTGTCATAATGTGAAATTGTTTTAATGGGAAAAATGTCTATTCAAAACAACGTTGTGTCACGCTGCCGTTCGATCCAATGGTCTGTGGGTGTGAGGGTCTAGGGAGACTGAGTGTGTTAGTTTTTAATTCTATTTTTTTATATCCTCATAGTTTTACATCTTTAGAGCTGAAGACGTGGCCAAGGGTTACTTGTATCTTAGTGGGGGAAGTTTCAGCTGCGACACCATCTGAACCTTTAAAGTGCCACATGCCCAATCTATAGGGTCTCACAAGAAACAGCTGCAAGTAGTGAAACCTTCACTTAGTTCTGTATTTTACTGACAGTTAAGTGGGGAAATAAGGTTTAGTAGACAATAGACAGATGTTATATACTGTAATTGCAGAAATCTAGTTTTGCAGGTGTTTCTCGTCCAATGCGTCCTTGTTAATCCTTCAGCAGGCACAGCATCTCTTTGAAACATGCAAGCCCACAAAGTAAAGTAATCCCATTTTATGCCTGTTCTGTTGAATGGCCCACCTCATCGTCAAAGTGTCTTCACCTCTCCACTCGTCTAACAGTACAAGAATGTACTTCTTGGCTTTAAGGTGAGGCTGCCTGTTTATGTCAGACCCAGCTCAGAGCACAGGGACACTAAATGGGAGTCTGTAATTATCATTGTTCCTCTGCTGTCCTGTCAGTGTGCTCGCCAGAAAAACAAGAGGGATCCCTAGGCAGCAGTCATCAAAGCAATCGACTTTGATAAAAAATGCCACGAAAAAAATCAAGGTGGAATGCTCCAAACACAATACAAGTGAATGGGAATGGATATCACCCAAAGGACACCACCCACTCCCACTCTACCATGGCCTGTTAATGCCCTATGCACAGGTGCTTGTTACTAAATATAGGGTTTCATCAGTTGCTATGTGTCACTACGCAATGTGTTGATGCACTCGTATAGGGTGGTTCCAAGGTTTGGCAAAGGGCATAGAAAATATAAGCAATATCATTTAGTGGAGAATAACTATATTTGAAATCACCCCCATAGCAATGCATAGCTGCTCAGTGTTCTAATGATTTGTCCTGATTCATTACAGCAGAGCTCTGTACTGACTTCACAATGTTAGGGCAGTACTGTGGGAATTATTCTAACCTCAAACAGTGAATTTAGTATACATTTTTCTGCCTAATACCCTTTTTTACAGACACATACTGTATGTAGATTATTGAACTAAGCAGTTTTTTTTGTATCTATACATGCCTTGTCATCTGTAAAAGAGTCATAAAAATGATTTCTTCCAGACAAAACAAGCAATAATATGATGGGGACACAAGTCATGCTGCTTTAGCTACAACGTCCTAAACCTTCAGGGACCTTTGAAACCCTGTGTGGTCAATTTCTCTCAGAGGAGTGAAAAGAACTGTGGTGGGTGGGAGAAGAAAAAAAAACCTTGCCACTCACAATACCGATCTGATGTATGTAGACTAAAAAGTGGGGGGAAGGGGCAGAATTTTAAAGCGCTTATTGAATTGCTATTACAGCTCCTGAGACTAATTGCGGCTGTTGTGTGTCTCTCAGTTGCCGAGGGGGTTCTGGAGTGGCCCTGCATGCTCTTACCCAGTGGGGTTTTTAAACAGAAAGGGCCAGAGAGAGCCCAGGACCACCGAAGATCAATAGCAAACCCTTCAGTCTTTCACAGGCCTACTCTAATCCTTCTCATTTGTCTGCCATTTTGTTCAGAGCCATTCACAGCTCCCTGCATTTGGGATTAGGGTCATGTTTTGTTACAAAAACAGCCCAAGTTATTACGGTGAATAGACCGAGGGGCAGACGATGAGTGTGTGAGTGCACATGCGCATGTGTGTACCTGTGTGTGTGTGTGTGTGTGTGTGTGTGTGTGTGTGTGTGTGTGTGTGTGTGTGTGTGTGTGTGTGTGTGTGTGTGTGTGTGTGTACCTGTGTATGTTAGAAGAGTATGAGAATACTGTATGTCCAATGTCTCAGACAAAGCAGACTGTTTATTTTCTTCCTCGTAGAACTCCGTTAAAATGAGTTACAATGTCAGAAATTCCTTTACCTTTTTGTTCTTTCTGTGGCTGCCTGGCCGAACTGTCTGCTGGAGTCTTGGCATCAGGCATCAGGTCCATCAGAAAGGCCAGGCCGGGCCTTCTCATCACTGAGTGAGTGGATTAGTCTGTGCGTCTGCAGCCACATGAGACAGGGCCTCTTAGGGCCACACTCACCAGCCACATTACCCCCAAAGCCCTACTATGCCACTTCGCAGGTATGTGGTGCCACAGAGGCCTCCGTCCACACTCACCCCATATGGCATTCCCCAGATGCCTGCGGGCATGTCAGACACCACAGGATTGGAAGGGAAGGCTAGGAGGATGGGGAAAGGGTGGAGGGGCTGAAGCTCCGTCCAGATAGTTTGGCCAACTGAAGCAAGTCCCAGTCAACATCATAAGGTTGTCTTTGGCTTTTGGTGACTGGAAAAGGCCTAAGTCGGGACAGGTTCATGAGAAGTCTGAGGCGGGCCAAACATTATCCACCCTGCCCCTCGAGCTCCAGTGTGTGTTTGGAGTAATTCTCCAAGCGAGAGGGGCTAGACTGTCTCTGTCTTTTGTCACCATCTGTGCTGGGATATTTTCTCAGAGCTAACGTTACGGTAGCACACGCTGTCCTTTCATGTTCAAGGACTAGCAGGTGGACGTTCTTCCCTAAACATTCATTTTTCCAAGTATAATGTTTGAAATTCATCATGGCTAATTTGTCCTTCTTAGGGGTTTTAAAATAAGTTGGTTTCGCTGTGGCGAAAAGGTTTTATTTTATTACCCTGGCAGGCTGTATCAGACACATAAAATATCCGTTACCAGAAAGTGTCAGTTTCCTCTGTCAAGCCTTGTCATCATCTGCTTCTCAAGAACAGAACACAGATAACTTGACACTATTGGCAAGGGAGAGGAATACAACTGTCTGTTACAGTTCAGTTTGAGGGGGCACATTTTTTTTACGAAACGGCCTGTGAAATTGTATCATTTTTTTCAGTACCCTGGATAAATATGGAGACAGACTTCATTTAAAGAGAGACAACAACATGTAGCCTACACTAAGAGGGAGTAGCGTTTTGACCAGACTGCCTCGGATCTAGACTAGCTATGAGCTTATATTATAGTTCCCTCTGGGACCCACTAATGTACCAATTTCCCCTTCAAGTCCCACCTCTGTGTGTGCAGTCCTCTATCTCTGCCTCTACTTCACTAGCTCTCCTTCTCACTCCATCAGAACTGTGGCATTAGGTGGGCATTCTCTTCTAAAAGTCCTGTTTCAACTGTGGTCCACACATAGTTTTAATCATGTCTGGTTCTGTGTAACTGCTGTAGGTATGAAACCTCTTGGTACAATGTGCTGTAGGTATGACTGACAGGGTCTCATAAGAAGGGTAAGAAACATGAGAAGAAAATCATTTACAATTCAAGAGAAGTGTAACCTCCTATGCTGTACTGAGGATCCATTTTGTGGGGCTCGCCTGGGATCTGAACCCGGGAACTCTTGCAACATCACAGAAGGATAAGAAGTTAACATATTAAAGAAGACCTCCAGCGATTTATGAACTTTTACTGTTGAAAAGCGATATCCCCAGTATAAATACAATAAAGTACACACACTAAAGGGTAAAAAAATATGTTTTGGGCAGGATAGTGTTTTTTAGACACAACTGCAAACTTAAAGGACTAGGGCATTCAATGAGTTGGTCTAATGGGAATCCGTGATGTCATCTGCCTCCTCCTTGCTTGAGGAACAATAGAGGAGCAATAGAGAACAAAAGAGGACAGGCCCAACCCCCACTGCTATGTCATGACTTACCTGGACCACCTATTGAGATGCGCCTTTCAAATGTTAAATGAGGTGTTAAATGAGTTCTTAAATAAGTTGAAAAGGAGACTGGAGTGCCATTTTAAGTTTTAATAAAGTTTTGTGTTTCTTGCTTTGTTGCTTTGTTTCTGTCAAGCCTGCTCCCATTCCCACTCTCTGGCGCTCGAGGACGCCAGGAGGCCCATCATTACACACACCTGTCACCATCATTACACACATCAGTGCTTCATGGGACTCACCTGGACTATATTACCTTATTGATTGCCTCCCCTATATCTGTCACTTCCTCAGTTTCTTCCCAGTGTCTGCATTTTTGTTGCTATGTTTCCCCTGTCCAGACGCTGTCCTTCTTTTGTTTCATGTCCGTTTATCCATTAAATCTTCACTCCCTGTACTTGTTTCTTGTCTCCCAGCATATGTCCTCACAGAATGCAGACACTAATATTGGAAGAATTGTTTTTTTGTTATGTTTGGGGAAGTCGGGTCCGGGTGCCGCTGCTGAAGGAACCGGGGGTGGCTCAGCTGGCTCGTCGAGCTTCCATGCCGTAGCTGGCTCGAGAGGTTTTCTTGCCTCGGTTGGCTCAGCAGGCCCTCATCCCACGTCATGCCTCAGCCGGCTCGGGGGGGGCTCCCACGCCTCAGCCCGGCTCGTCCAGCACCCGCGCCTCGGCCGGCCCGTCAGGCTCGCCCAGGGGGGATGCCAGGTGGTGCCCCTAGAGGGGGCGGGGGTACTGTCACGCCTGCTTCCGCTCCCCCTCTAAGGCGCTCAAGGACACCAGGTGACCCATCATTACGCACACCTGTCACCATTGATACGCGCATCAGCGCTTCATGGGACTCACCTGAACTCTTACCTTATTGATTGCCTCCCCAGGTAACTAAACTAAATGGCTATTGCCCCGTAGCATGCACTTCTGTCATCATGAAGTGCTTTGAAAGGCTAGTTAAGGATGTATCACCTCCACCTTACTCGACACCCTAGACCCACTACAATTTGATACTGCTCCAACAGAACCACGGATGACGCAATCGCCATTGCACTGCACACTGACCTATCCCACCTGGATAAGATAAATACCTATGTAAGAATGCTGTTCATTGACTACAGCTCAGCCTCAGCACTCCATAGTGCCCACCAAGCTCATCACTAAGTTCAGAGCCCTGGGACTGAACCCCTCCCTGTGCAACTGGGTCCTGGACTTCCTGACGGGCTGACCTCAAGTGGGGAATGTAGGCTGCAACACCTCCGCCACGCTGATCCTCAACAGGGGGGACCTACAGGGGTGCGTGCTCAGCTCCCTCCTGTACTCCCTGTTCACCCATGACTGCATGGCCATGCACGTCTCCAACTCAATCATCAAGTTTGCTGATGACACAACAGTGGTAGGTCTGATTACCAACAATTATGAGACAGCCTACAGTGAGGAGGTGAGAGCCCTGGCGGAGTGGTGACAGTAAAACAACCTCTCCATCAACGTCAACAAAACAAAGGAGCTGATCATGGACTAGAAGAGACAGCAGAGACAGCACGGCCCACCCACATTGACAGGGAGAGGGCATGACCCCTAAGAACCTCACTAACTTCTACAGATGCACCATTGAGAGCATCCTGTCAGGCTGTATCACCACCTGGTATGGTCAATTGCACCCTCCGCAACCACGGGACTCTCCAGGAGCACACTGCCTGCCCTCCAGGACATCTATAGCACCCGGTGTCACAAGAAGGCCAAGAAGATCATCAAAGACCTCGGCCAACCGAGCCATGGCCTGTTCAACCTGCTAACATCTAGAATAGGGGTGGGCAATTCCAGTCCTCGAGGGCCTGATTGGTGTCACAGTTTTGCCCCAGCCACATCTAACACACCTGACTCCAATAATCACATAATAATGATCTTCAGCTTAGAATGCAATTTGATTAATCAGCTGTGTTTTCTAGGGATGGAGAAAAAGTGTGACACCAATCATGCCCCCGAGGACTGGAGTTGCCCACCCCTGATCTAGAAGGTGGAGACAGTACAGGTGCATCAAAGCTGGAACTGAGAGACTGATAAACAGCTTCTATCTCCAGGCCATCAGACTGTTAAACAGTCACCACTAGTGGCCTCCACCCAGTGCCCTGCCCTAAACCTTAGTCACTGTTTTAGTCGGCTACCACCCGGTACTTTACCCTGCACTTTAGAGACTGCTGCCCTATGTACATAGAGTCATTGAACATTGGTCACTTTAATCATGTTTACGTTCTGTTTTACCCACTTTATACAGTACCAGTCAAAAGTGAGGACACACCTACTCATTCAAGGGTTTTTCTTTATTTTTTACTATTTTCTACATTGTAGAATAATAGTGGAGACATCACAACTATGAAATAACACATGGAATCATGTAGTAAGCAAAAAAGTGTTAAACAAATTAAAATGTATTTTATATTTGAGATTCTTCAAAGTAGCCAACTTGATGACAGCTTTGCACACTCTTGGCATTTTCTCTACCAGCTTCATGAGGTAGTCACCTGGAATGCATTTCAATTAACAGGTGTGCCATTTTAAAAGTTAATTGTGGAATTTAGTTTCTTCTTAATGCGTTTGAGCCAATCAGTTGTGTTGTGACAAGGTTGGGGTGGTACACAGAAGATAGTCCTATTTGGTAAAAGACCAAGTCCATATTATGGCAAGAACAGGTCAAATAAGCAAAGAGAAACGACAATCCATTATTTCTTTAAGACACGTAGGTCAGTCAATTAAAAAAACTTCAAGAACTTTGAAAGGATGATCGGATGATTTCTGTGGCAGCTTGTATAGTTCTGACTCTCTTGCCCCCTCCACTGGGTATACCGCAGTACTTGATTTACTCTTAAAGGTTTCATTCTATCTGAATCCTAACTTGAGATCTGTGCATATCACTAGGATTGGAATGAAAGGATTCATCTCTTAAAGCAGAAATCAACAGTTGAAACAATGACAAAGAGCTTCCCCTGTTTTGGTAAAAAGCTGAGGGATGGGGCCAGAGAAATGTAACCACTCAATGTATAGACAGAGCTATGGATTCAAGGACTGGGCATCCATGATATAAAATTCTAGTTTTAACCAAGTTTTGAGGCTATACAGTGTTGGTTTGTTTAAAAACATTGGGGGGGAAACAATGTTATATTTTAGGTTCTGATGGGGTTTGACAGTTGACCTGAGCCCATTAGTCAATTATAAGCCATATTATTGAAGTATCAATTGGTGCATATCATTCATTTATGAGTCTAACAATTGATGTAGCAACTGCAGATTGCCCCTTTAAGCCTATTTCTCACAGATTGGGAGAGACAGAGTGTGGATTTACCAGTGTAAGACCACCATGTCTGCTTGTCAGTGTCCTGCTATTCTAGTAAAATGTGAATAACTACAATGTGGTGACCTATATTAGGTGTGAATGTGGTAGGTGAATGAATGATATGCAAGGTTCACACATTCATGGCTCAAATCCTGTGTGGGTAGATGGGCTGGGAGGGGTTTATAAAGATGCTCAGGACTTTTGAGGACAGTCTTAGAAGAAGACAATATGGCTGCCACATCTGTCTTGGTCCTGCTGGTCACTCTTCTGCCCCCTCAAGGGCTCACAGGTAAGACCAAACTTTACCTACCACTTCAACCTATCACATGTCCACTCACACTTCCACTCACTCTGGCGGTTAAAAGAGGATGACATTTGACCTTCTAACCATGGACAGCAGAAAACTGCAAAGTGACACTGATTTGGTTGAAAAGCAATAACATAGAAATTCACATGATGATCACAAATTCTAGTCTTTGAATTTTAGTCATTTAAAGCCCACTGTTGTTAATTTGGGTTTCATTGGGGATATCCCTATGTCTCTACCAGCCCACCAGGACTCTGGCATTGTGAATGGAGAAAAGACCAAAACCAACTCTAAACCCTACATGGTCTCTGTGCAGGAGAGGAACAAGGAAACGGAAAAGAGGGAACATATGTGTGGGGGCTGTCAGATAACTTTGTCATGACGGCCGCTCACTGCTACACAAGGTAATTGTGTCTTACTCTTATCCTATTGAACTATTTGAGGGAGAAAACTACTCACACCAAGAAGTCATAAGTGATTCTGTGGTCTTTGTAAAAAATTGCAGATTTGCTTTATGCTGTAGAACAGGGTGTCAGACAAATTTCCCCCCGGGGGGCCACATTCGGTCTACAACTAGGTCAGGAGGAGGAGGGCCGCACTGAAAATGTGTTATATTTGCTTGCCGTCAAAACATAGTTTCCGATGCTGCCTGACTGTCTAGCTTTAATTTAGATGATTATTAGCAACCTGGAAAGTGAATACCATCAAGAAACGGTTGTCATTTCTACAGTTTAAATTTGGTTTCAGTCATTTTAAAGTATAAATGAGTTCCCTCCCCCCTCCATTAAAAAAATATATATGATTAATATTATTGTATTTTCTGTAAATATTTTTACTCAAACCACCCCATCAGCCAGATTGGACTCCCTCGCTGTAGAATGTTCTGTGTGCTTAGAAGCTCAGTGAGTAGTATGTTGTTTCCTCTTCATTGGGGTGTGATAAGTAAGTCAAAGCTTATAGAGGAAAGGAAGTACAATAGCTACAGTGATATCCTCCAAGTTAGTGGAAATTCACAATCTATATTTTCAGTGAACTATTGCCATTCAGTAATTGTTTCTTTGTCCTTGTAGTGGTGTATAGCTGACGGTTGTGGTTGGTGTTCATAACATTAAAAGTGGGAACATTCGGCTCTCAGGATTGGTGTGAAAAGTTATTACATCAATGATTACGATCCCGAAACACACAAGAATGACATCATGCTGTTGGGGGTAAATGAGAGGGAAGTAATGAAGTGTGTGTAAGGGGTTAATAGAAACATGTTATAAACATATATTCAAATCAGGTGTGATGTATATGATTTTATACGATTATCTTCCCAGAAGGGAATTGTGTAGCATACAAATACTGAATAAACCATTTGCAGGGATATTCTACCCTGCCTGACACAACACATTGTAGACAGGGGTGACTGCCAGAGAACTTGGAGAAGAGCCATATCCACTTCTATGATATGTGCCGGTGGTACTGCTGATGATAAAGGCTTTTGTCAGGTACGGTTATAAAGCATAGATAATTCTGAAATGAATAATAATAATCATAATAATATACAGGTATATTATTAGGAAGGCTATCACTGAAAGCGCGAACCACTGCTTTTAATCAGGGCAAGGTGACTGGTAACATGACCGAATACAAACAGTGCAGCTATTCACTCCGCAAGGCTATCAAACAAGCTAAGCGTCAGCATAGAGACAAAGTAGAATCTCAATTCAACGGCTCAGACACAAGAGGTATGTGGCAGGGTCTACAGTCAATCACGGACTACAAGAAGAAAACCAGCCCAGTCACAGACCAGGATGTCTTGCTCCCAGGCAGACTAAATAACTTTTTTGCCCGCTTTGAGGACAATACAGTGCCACTGACACGGCCTGCAACGAAAACATGCGGACTCTCCTTCACTGCAGCCGAGGTGAGTAAAACATTTAAACGTGTTAACCCTCGCAAGGCTGCAGGCCCAGACGGCATCCCCAGCCACGCCCTCAGAGCATGCGCAGACCAGCTGGCCGGTGTGTTTACGGACATATTCAATCAATCCCTATACCAGTCTGCTGTTCCCACATGCTTCAAGAGGGCCACCATTGTTCCTGTTCCCAAGAAAGCTAAGGTAACTGAGCTAAACGACTACCACCCCGTAGCACTCACTTCCATCATCATGAAGTGCTTTGAGAGACTAGTTAAGGACCATATCACCTCCACCCTACCTGACACCCTAGACCCACTCCAATTTGCTTACCGCCCAAATAGGTCCACAGACGATGCAATCTCAACCACACTGCACACCGCCCTAACCCATCTGGACAAGAGGAATACCTATGTGAGAATGCTGTTCATCAACTACAGCTCGGCATTCAACACCATAGTACCCTCCAAGCTCGTCATCAAGCTCGAGACCCTGGGTCTCGACCCCGCCCTGTGCAACTGGGTACTGGACTTCCTGACGGGCCACCCCCAGGTGGTGAGGGTAGGCAACAACATCTCCACCCCGCTGATCCTCAACACTGGGGCCCCACAAGGGTGCGTTCTGAGCCCTCTCCTGTACTCCCTGTTCACCCACGACTGCGTGGCCACGCACGCCTCCAACTCAATCATCAAGTTTGCGGACGACACAACAGTGGTAGGCTTGATTACCAACAACGACGAGACGGCCTACAGGGAGGAGGTGAGGGCCCTCGGAGTGTGGTGTCAGGAAAATAACCTCACACTCAACGTCAACAAAACTAAGGAGATGATTGTGGACTTCAGGAAACAGCAGAGGGAACACCCCCCTATCCACATCGATGGAACAGTAGTGGAGAGGGTAGTAAGTTTTAAGTTCCTCGGCATACACATCACAGACAAACTGAATTGGTCCACTCACACAGACAGCATCGTGAAGAAGGCGCAGCAGCGTCTCTTCAACCTCAGGAGGCTGAAGAAATTTGGCTTGTCACCAAAAGCACTCACAAACTTCTACAGATGCACAATCGAGAGCATCCTGGCGGGCTGTATCACTGCCTGGTACGGCAACTGCTCCGCCCACAACCGTAAGGCTCTCCAGAGGGTAGTGAGGTCTGCACAACGCATCACCGGGGGCAAACTACCTGCCCTCCAGGACACCTACACCACCCGATGTTACAGGAAGGCCATAAAGATCATCAAGGACAACAACCACCCGAGCCACTGTCTGTTCACCCCGCTATCATCCAGAAGGCGAGGTCAGTACAGGTGCATCAAAGCTGGGACCGAGAGACTGAAAAACAGCTTCTATCTCAAGGCCATCAGACTGTTAAACAGCCACCACTAACATTGAGTGGCTGCTGCCAACACACTGACTCAACTCCAGCCACTTTAATAAGGGAAAAATTGATGTAATAATAATAAAAAATAAATGTATCACTAGCCACTTTGAACAATGCCACTTCATATAATATTTACATACCCTACATTACTCATCTCATATGTATATACGTACTGTACTCTATACCATCTACTGCATCTTGCCATCTTGATGTAATAAATGTATCACTAGCCACTTTAAACAATGCCACTTTTACATGTTTACATACCCTACATTACTCATCTCATATGTATATACGGTACTCTATACATCTTGCCTATGCCGTTCTATACCATCACTCATTCATATATATTTTTTAATGTACATATTCTTATTCATTCCTTTACACTTGTGTGTATAAGGTAGTTGTTGTGAATTTGTTAGGTTAGATTACTCGTTGGATATTACTGCAATGTCGGAACTAGAAGCACAAGCATTTCGCTACACTCCCATTAACATCTGCTAACCATGTGTATGTGACAAATAACATTTGATTTGATTGAGTATTCAAGGCACACTTAACCAGCATGGCTACCACAGCATTCAGCAGCGATACGCCATCCCATCTGGTTTGCGCTTAGTGTTTTTCAACAGGACAATGACCCAAAACACACCTCCAGGCTGTGTAAGGTCTGTTTGACCAAGAAGGAGTGTGATGGAGTGCTGCATCAGATGACCTGGCCTCCACAATCACCCGACCTCAACCCAATTGAGATGGTTTGGGATGAGTTGTACTGCAGAGTGAAGGAAAAGCAGCTAATAAGTTCTCAGAACATGTGGAAACTCCTTCAAAAGTATTCATCATGAAGCTCGATGAGAGAATGCCAAGAGTGTGCAAACCTGTCATCAAGGCAAAGAATGGCTACTTTGAAGAATCTCAAATATATAATATTTGGATTTGTTTAACACTTTTTTAGCTTACTACATGATTCCATATGTGTTATTTAATAGTTTTGATGTCTTCACTGTTATTCTACAATGTAGAAAATAGTCCAAATAAAGAAAAACCCTTGAATGAGTAGGTGTGTCCAAACTTTTGACTGGTACTGTACATATATACAATACTTGTTTTTCAAATGTAGAGTAACTGTTTCTTCTCGTCTGTGTTTCAACCATTGATTTCAGGGACATTCAGGAGGTCCTCTGGTGTGTGGAGGGTTAGCAGTGGGAGTTGTGTCCTTCAATGATACAGACTATTGCAACCAGTCGAGAGCACCCAATGTCGACACCAACATATCAACCTCTCCCCTGGACCAAGAAAGGAACTGGACTTAAATCAGTCAACTAAATGATTCATAAACACACACACTCTTTGTTACAGTAAATATTAACTGAGTGTATGTGCATGTGTGTGTTGATTTCCTGTAAATGTCTCAAGTACTGACAGACAACATAGGGTTATTATTTTATATGCATTTTTAGACAGATAACCACATGTTTCCATGTAGCCTAAGACAACTAAGAATCTCTGGTTACATGAAAGCGACACAATTCTCTGAAGGCACACCACGCTTATTTTCAGTGCCAGAAGCCTTGGTCACTGTGGTTCATCTATCTGGTACGTAGTGCTGCAAGCACGGCACTAACGCACTACAAACTTAGCAGGTGCAAAAACTGCTGCACAGGTACTGGAAAAACAGACTGAGATGACAGTAGCAAGGTCTGTCAAAGTTAATGTATCTAGAGTGTGGTCAAAAATTATAAACCTCTAGTTGGTCATGGTGGGCATGTAGAGGTTACATTGGCACAGAATTGGGTGAAACACAGGAACTAAGTGGTACATCCTGTAAAGGGTTTAGAGAGACACTCAGCACTTTGAAACCCAGCAGTCTGAGAAGACAACGACCTCAACCCAATCAAACACCTTTGGGATGAATATGAACGGTGACTGCGAGCCAGGCCTAACCGCCCAACATCAGTGCTCGACCTCACTAATGTTCTTGTGGCTGAATGGAAGCAAGTCCCCGCAGCAATGTTCCAACATCTAGTGGAAAGCCTTCCCAGAAGAGTGGAGGCTGTTATAGCAGCAAAGGTGGGATCAACTCTATATTAATGACCATTGGTCTATTTACCCCTCTTTATTTCGCCTACCGACTTGGAAAGAAATTTAAATATACATTCAGTTAATTGGCAAAATACAGACGTTGCCATTGTGTTGGGGAAATAGGGATGTCTAAAAGCGCATTCTTATTTAACCAGCTTACTTAACCAGAATCCAAGATGGCGTAGCAGTTCAGACGTCTTTGTCTTTGTCTTGTCGTGTCCCGTGTATATATCTTTTTTTCTTTGTATATCTTTAGTATATATTTTTTATATTTTTAACCTCAATTTCAACATACTCTCCTGCAACCCACCTCACCCAATGTGAAATGGATCTGCTATTTTCTATACTTTAGATCCGGAATCCCCAACAGAAGATAGGCAGCTAACTAGCTACTAGCTAGTAGTCAGTTAGCCACTGCTAGCAGTCATCAGCTAACCTTAGCCCGGTCAACTCCTGCCAGTCTGCACAGTGCGATTAAACCCAGAGCATACCGGACTGCTTTTTCTCCACCAAATCTCCACAAGCTCTGAACCTTTTCACCTGGATCATTGCAGCTAGCTAGCTGCTATCCGAGTGGCTACTCTTGACTAACATCTCTGTCCTGAAGCAAGCACTAGTTAGCCTGGAACTAGCCTTGTGCTAGGCCCATCTCCCGGCTAGCTGAAGAGGTCCATCAGCCACTCCTTGGGCTACAATACCTATTTTGCCAATTGGCCTGGACCCTTTTACTGCCTACATGGAGCCCTGCCGATCCATCACGACTGGTCTGCCGACGTAACCGTCCGAGGGGGCTACAACAAACTCTTTCATTGTGATGTCTCCCTAAAGCCCTTCTGCTAGCCTGCTAGCCCCGGCCTGTTAGCTGTCTGAATCGGCATGTCTCCAGCTCGCCTAGCTACTCACTGGTCCCTATGATCACTTGGCTACGCATGCCTCTCCCTAATCTCAACATGACTTGTTCATTGCTGCTTTGGTTAGTGATTATTGTCTTATTTCATTGTAGAGCCTCCAGCCCTCCTCAATATTCCTTAGCTAGCCCTTGTGTTCCACCTCCCACACATGCGGTGACCTCACCTGGTTTAAATGGTGTCTCTAGAGACAAACCCTCTCTCATCGTCACTCAATGCCTAGGTTTACCTCCACTGCATTCACATCCTACCATACTCTTGTCTGTACATTATGCCTTGAATCTATTCTTCCGCACCCAGAAATCTGCTTCTTTACTCTCTGTTCCGAACGCACTAGACGACCAGTTCTTATAGCCTTTAGCCGTACCTTTATCCTACTCCTCCTCTGTTCCTCTGGTGTTGTAGAGGTTAATCCAGGCCCTGCAGCGCCTAGCTCCACTCCCATTCCCCAGGCTCTCTCATTTGTTGACTTCTGTAACCATAAAAGTCTTGGTTTCATGCATGTTAGCATTAGAAGCCTCCCCCTAAATTGGTTTTATTCACAGCTTTAGCACACTCTGCCAACCTGGATGTTCTTGCCGTGTCTGAATACTGGCTTAGGAAGGCCACCAAAAATCCTGACATTTCCATCCCTATTTATAACATTTTCTGACAAGATAGAACTGCCAAAGGGGGCGGAGTTTCAATGTACTGCAGAGATAGCCTGCAGAGTTCTGTCATACTATCCAGGTCTGTGGCCAAACAATTCGAGCTTATACTTCTAAAAATCCACCTTTCCAGAAACAAGTCACTCACCGTTGCCGCTTGTTATAGACCACCTTCAGCCCACAGCTGTGCCCTGGACACCATATGTCTCAAGTAAAACTGTGAAGGACATCGGCGTTACTCTGGACCCTGATCTCTCTTTTGACAAACATATCAAGACTGTTTCAAGGACATATTTTTTCCATCTATGTAACATTGCAAAAATCTGAAACTTTCTGTCCAAAAATGATGCAGAAAAATGTATCCATGCTTTTGTCACTTCTAGGTTAGACTACTGCAATGCTCTACTTTTCGGCTACCCGGATAAAGCACTAAATAAACTTCAGTTAGTGCTAAACACGGCTGCTAGAATCTTGACTAGAACCCAAAAATTTGATCATATTACACCAGTGCGAGCCTCTCTACACTGGCTTCCTGTTAAGGCAAGGGTTGATTTCAAGGTTTTACTGCTAACCTACAAAGCATTACATGGGCTTGCTCCTACTTATATTTCCGATTTGGTCCTGCCGTACATGCCTACACGTACGCTACGGTCACAAGACGCAGGCCTCCTTACTGTCCCTATAATTTCTAAGCAAACAGCTGGAGGCAGGGCTTTCTCCTATAGAGCTACATTTTTATGGAATTGTCTGCCTATCCATGTGAGAGACACAGACTCGGTCTCAACCTTTAAGTCTTTATTGAAGACTCATCTCTTCAGTGGGTCCTATGATTAAGTGTAGTCTGGCCCAGCAGTGTGAAGGTGAACAGAAAGGCACTAGAGCAACGAACCGCCCTTGCTAGCTCTGCCTGGCTGGTTCCCCTCTCTCCACTGGGATTCTCTGCCTATAACCCTATTACAGGGGCTGAGTCAATGGCTTACTGGTGCTCATCCATGCCATCCCTAGGACAGGTGCGTCACTTGAGTGGGTTGAGTCACTGACATGATCTTCCTGTCTGGGTTAGCGCCACCCCTTGGCTTGTGCCGTGGCGGACATCTTTGTCGGCTATACTTGGCCTTGTCTGAGGATGGTATGTTGGTGGTTGAAGATATCCCTCTAGTGGTGTGGGGGCTATGCTTTGGCAAAGTGGGTGGGGTTATATCCTGCCTGTTTGGCCCTGTCCGGGGGTATCATCAGACGGGGCCCCAGTGTCTCCCGACTCCTCCTTTCTCAGCCTCCAGTATTTATGCTGCAGTAGTTTATGTGTCAGTCTGTTATAGGGTCAGTCTGTTATATCTGGAGTATTTCTCTTGTCTTATCCGGTGTCCTGTGTGAATTTAAGTATGCTCCCTCTAATTCTCTCTCTTTCTCTCTTGCTTTCTCTCTCTCGGAGGACTTGAGCCCTAGGACCAGGACTACCTGGCCTGCTGACTCCTTGCTGTCCCCAGTCCACCTGGCTGTGCTGCTGCTCCAGATTCAACTATTCTGCTTGCGGCTATAGAACCCTGACCTGTTCACCGGACGTGCTCCCTGTCCCAGACCTGCTGTTTTCAACTCTCTAGAGACAGCAGGAGCGGTAGAGATACTCTGAATGATCGGCTATGAAAAGCCAACTGACATTTACTCCTGAGGTGCTGACCTGTTGCACCCTTGACAACCACTGTGATATTATTATTTGACCCTGCTGGTCATCTATGAACATTTGAACATCTTGGCCATGTTCTGTTATAATCTCCACCTGGCACAGCCAGAAGAGGACTGGCCACTCCTCATAGCCTGGTTCCTCTCTAGGTTTCTTCCTAGGTTCTGGCCTTTCTAGGGAGTTTTTCGTAGCCACTGTGCTTCTACATCTGCATTACTTGCTGTTTGGGGTTTTAGGCTGGGTTTCTGTACAGCACTTTGTGAAATCACATGATGTAAGAAGGGCTTTATAAATAAATTTCATATGTGAATTGATTGCCCTCCATCTATCTTCAGAGTTCGTACTGTTAGGTGACCTAAACTGGGACATGCTCAACACTCCGGCCATCCCGCAATCTAAGCTAGATGCCCTCAATTTGACACAAATTATCAATGAACCTACCAGGTACAACCCCAAATCTGTAAACACAGGCACCCTCATAGATATCATCCTGACCAACCTGCTCTCTAAATACACCTCTGCTGTCTTCAACCAGGATCTCAGCGATCGCTGCCTCATTGCCTGCGTCTGTAATGGGACTGCGGTCAGACCACCCGCATCACTGTCAAACGCTCCCTAAAACACTTCAGCGAGCAGGCCTTTCTAATCGACCTGGCCTGGGTATCCTGGAAGGATATTGACCTCAGTCCGTCAGTAGAGGATGCCTGGTTATTATTTAAAAGTGCTTTCTTCACCATCTTAAATAAGCATGTCTCATTCAAAGAAATGTAGAACCAAGTACAGATATAGCCCTTGGTTCACTCCAGACCTGACTGCCCTTGAAAAGCACCAAAACATCCTGTGGCGTACTGCATTAGCATCGAATAGCCCCCGCGATATGCATCTTTTCAGGGAAGTTAGGAACAAATATGCACAGGCAGGTAGGAAAGCAAAGGCTAGTTTTTTCAAACTGAAATTTGCATCCTGTACCACAAGCTCCAAAAAGTTCTGGGACACTGTAAAGTCCATGGAGAACAAGAACACCTCCTCCCAGCTGCCCACTGCACCGAGGCTAGGAAACACTGTCACCAGCGATAAATCCACGACAACTGAGAATTCCAATAAGAATTTTTCTACGACTGGCCATGCTTTCCACCTGGCTACCCCTACCCCGGTCAACAACCCTGCACCCCCCACAGCAATTTGCCCAAGCCTCCCCATTTCTCCTTCACCCAAATCTAGATAGCTGATGTTCTGAAAGAGTGGCAAAATCTGGAAGCTAGACAATCTAGACAATCTGGACCCTCTCTTTCTAAAATGATCTGCCGCAATTGTTGCAACCCCTATTCTAGCCTGTTCAATCTCTCTTTTGTATCGTCTGAGATCCCCAAAGATTGGAAAGCTGCCGCGGTCATCCCCCTCTTCAAAGGGGGAGACACTCTAGACCCAAACTGTTACAGACCTATATCTATCCTACCCTGCCTTTCTAAGGTCCTCGATAGCCAAGTTAACAAACAGATCACAGACCATTTCGAATCCCACAGTACCTTCTCCGCTACAGAATCTGGTTTCCGAGCTGGTCATGGGTGCACCTCAGCCACGCTCAAGGTCACACTCAAGGTATTCATCGACCTGGCCAAGGCATTCGACTCTGTCAATCACCACATTCTTATCGGCAGACTCAACGGCCTTGGTTTCTCAAATGACTGCCTCGCCTGGTTCACCAACTACTTCTCAGACAGAGTTCAGTGTGTCAAATTGGAGGGCCTGTTGTCTGGACCTCTGACAGTCTCGATGGGGGTGCCACAGGGTTCAATTCTCAGGCTGACTCTTTTCTCTGTATACATCAATGATGTCGCTCTTGCTGTTGGTGATTATCTGATCCACCACTACCCAGACGACACCATTCTGTAAACTTCTGGCCCTTCTTTGGACACTGTGTTAACTGACCTCCAGACGAGCTTCAATGACATACAACTCTCCTTCCGTGGCCTCCAACTGCTCTTAAATGCAAGTAAAACTAAATGCATGCTCTTCAACCGATCGCTGCCCGCAACTGCCCGCCCGTCCAGCATCACTACTCTGGACAGTTCTGACTTAGAATATGTGGACAACTACAAATACCTAGGTGTCTGGCTAGACTGTAAACTCTCCTTCCAGACTCACATTAAGCATCTCCAATCCAAAGTTAAATCTCAAATCGGCTTCCTATTTCGCAACATAGCCCCATTCACTCATGCTGCCAAACATACCCTCGTAAAACTGACTAGCCTACCGATCCTTGACTTCGGCGATGTCATTTACAAAATAACCTCAAACACTCTACTCAGCAAATTGGAAGCAGACTATCACAGTGCTATCCGTTTTGTCACCAAAGCCCCATATACTACCCACCACTGCGACCTGTATGCTCTCGTTGGCTGGTCCTCGCTTCATATTCGTTGCCAAATCCACTGGCTCCAGGTCATCTACAAGTCTTTGCTAGGTAAAGCCCCACCTTATTTCTGCTCACTGGTCACCATAGCAGCCACCCGTAGCACGCGCTCCAGCAGGTATATTTCACTGGTCACCCTCAAAGCCAATTCCCCCTTTGGCCGCCTTCCCTTCCAGTTCTCTGCTGCCAATGACTGGAACGAATTGCAAAAATCACTGAAGCTGGAGACTCATATCTCCCTTACTAACTTCAAGCCTCAGCTGTCAGAACAACTCACAGATCATTGCATCTGTACACAGCCCATCTGTAAATAGCCCATCCAGCTACCTAGCTTACTCCTTTGCACCCCAGTATCTCTACTTGCACATTCATCTTCTGCACATCTATCACTCCAGTGTTTAATTGCTATATTGTAATTACTTCACCATTATGGCCTATTTTTTGCCTTTCTCCTTCATCTTCCCTCATTTGCACACACTGTATATATACGTTTTCTATTGTGTTATTGACTGTACGTTTGTTTATTCCATGTGTAACTCTGTGTTGTTGTTTGTGTCACACTGCTTTGCTTTATCTTGGCCTACCTGGTTAAATAAAGGTGAAATTAAAAATAAAATAAAAATCTGCTAGCATTTGCCTTTGTGTTCTGCATTTTGTGTTTTGAACTAGCAAACAACGTTTCATTATTCACAGGTCTAATTCTCTGATAGCATGGCATGGCAGGCAGCACACTTCTGAGAACAAACTGCTCAGCAAAGCAAAGGCTCTTCAAATCTACCAGATTTAAATATATACATCTAATCTACAGTGTCTGTGTCCAGTGTCTCTGTTTATGTTAAAGGTGAATCAACAGTTGTTTATTCTTATGATGTAAGTGGCTATTTTATGGTTGTAACTTATAAAATATATATTTCTTCATTTGCAATTCTGCGTAATTACTACTTCAGTAAGGAAATACAGTCTATTCAGTCATCTTCGGTATGGAAACTGTCAGATCAACACATTGCTTCGAAAAAATGTATTGCAATTGCTAAATAATTCCAATAGATGGAGGGATAAGACCACGAATTAAATTTCAGAGGCTCCGTTTTCCTCCTTCCCTACGCCTTCACAGTAAAACTGCTTCGCGCGCTTCTTTCTGTCCCCTTTCACACTGCTAACGCAAGAGAAAAGACTGAACATCATTTGAAAAGATTATTGTGAATTATTATAATGATGATTCATGTTTATTATGACCTATTTTCATGCTCATGTTTTGAAATTATACTTGATTACTATTTCAATAACGATTATCAATAATCCTGAACTTAAATTTAGTCACCTCTGGTCGAGAAACGTATTTGCTATTTGCCGAGTACATGCATTGTCAAATCGCACAAGCGGAGGTACATTTGTTAACCGCGTGGGGTGCATGATGTAATTTATTGGCAGGCTGTGGAAACTGCGCTCTTGTCGTTTCTATTCCGAGGGTGTATACTCGCACTGTCATATCAGAAGTTAAAATGATTATATAATACATGTATAAAAGGGCTATAGTTATTTATTGTTTTGCTCTCCCAAAAGCAACACAGGCCTAATACGAGATAGATATACACTAGTTCAAAAGTTTGTGGTCACTTAGAAATGTCCTTGTTTTTTAAAAGAAAATCATATTTTTGTCAATTTTTTTAATTTTTTAAAAATCTATTTCACCTTTATTTAACCAGGTAGGCTAGTTGAGAACAAGTTCTCATTTGCAACTGCGACCTGGCCAAGATAAAGCATAGCAGTGTGAACAGACAACACAGAGTTACACATGGAGTAAACAATTAACAAGTCAATAACACAGTAGAAAAAAAGGGGGAGTCTATATACAATGTGTGCAAAAGGCATGAGGAGGTAGGCGAATAATTAACAATTTTGCAGATTAACACTGGAGTGATAAATGATCAGATGGTCATGTACAGGTAGAGATATTGGTGTGCAAAAGAGCAGAAATGTAAATAAATAAAAACAGTGTGGGGATGAGGTAGGTGAAAATGGGTGGGCTATTTACCAATGGACTATGTACAGCTGCAGCGATCGGTTAGCTGCTCAGATAGCTGATGTTTGAAGTTGGTGAGGGAGATAAAAGTCTCCAACTTCAGCGATTTTTGCAATTCGTTCCAGTCACAGGCAGCAGAGTACTGGAACGAAAGGCGGCCAAATTAGGTTTTGGCTTTAGGGATGATCAGTGAGATACACCTGCTGGAGCGAGTGCTATGGATGGGTGTTGCCATCGTGACCAGTGAACTGAGATAAGGCAGAGCTTTACCTAGCATGGACTTGTAGATGACCTGGAGCCAGTGGGTCTGGCGACGAATATGTAGCGAGGGCCAGCCGACTAGAGCATACAAGTCGCAGTGGTGGGTGGTATAAGGTGCTTTAGTGACAAAACGGATGGCACTGTGATAGACTGCATCCAGTTTGCTGAGTAGAGTGTTGGAAGCCATTTTGTAGATGACATCGCCAAAGTCGAGGATCGGTAGGATAGTCAGTTTTACTAGGGTAAGCTTGGCGGCGTGAGTGAAGGAGGCTTTGTTGCGGAATAGAAAGCCGACTCTTGATTTGATTTTCGATTGGAGATGTTTGATATGAGTCTGGAAGGAGAGTTTGCAGTCTAGCCAGACACCTAGGTACTTATAGATGTCCACATATTCAAGGTCGGAACCATCCAGGGTGGTGATGCTAGTCGGGCATGCGGGTGCAGGCAGCGATCGGTTGAAAAGCATGCATTTGGTTTTACTAGCGTTTAAGAGCAGTTGGAGGCCACGGAAGGAGTGTTGTATGGCATTGAAGCTCGTTTGGAGGTTAGATAGCACAGTGACCAATGACGGGCCGAAAGTATATAGAATGGTGTCGTCTGCGTAGAGGTGGATCAGGGAATCGCCCGCAGCAAAAGCAACATCATTGATATATACAGAGAAAAGAGTCGGCCCGAGAACCCTGTGGCACCCCCATAGAGACTGCCAGAGGACCGGACAGCATGCCCTCCGATTTGACACACTGAACTCTGTCTGCAAAGTAATTGGTGAACCAGGCAAGGCAGTCATCCGAAAAACCGAGGCTACTGAGTCTGCTGATAAGAATATGGTGATTGACAGAGTCGAAAACCTTGGCAAGGTCGATGAAGACGGCTGCACAGTACTGTCTTTTATCGATGGCGGTTATGATATCGTTTAGTACCTTGAGTGTGGCTGAGGTGCACCCGTGACCGGCTCAGAAACCAGATTGCACAGCGGAGAAGGTACGGTGGGATTCGAGATGGTCAGTGACCTGTTTGTTGACTTGGCTTTCGAAGACCTTAGATAGGCAGGGCAGGATGGATATAGGTCTGTAACAGTTTGGGTCCAGGGTGTCTCCCCCTTTGAAGAGGGGGATGACTGTGGCAGCTTTCCAATCCTTGGGGATCTCAGACGATATGAAAGAGAGGTTGAACAGGCTGGTAATAGGGGTTGCGACAATGGCGGCGGATAGTTTCAGAAATAGAGGGTCCAGATTGTCAAGCCCAGCTGATTTGTACGGGTCCAGGTTTTGCAGCTCTTTCAGAACATCTGCTATCTGGATTTGGGTAAAGGAGAACCTGGACAGCTTGGGCGAGGAGCTGCGGGGGGGGCGGAGCTGTTGGCCGAGGTTGGAGCAACCAGGCGGAAGGCAAGGCCAGCCGTTGAGAAATGCTTATTGAAGTTTTCGATAATCATGGATTTATCGGTGGTGACCGTGTTACCTAGCCTCAGTGCAGTGGGAAGCTGGGAGGAGGTGCTCCATGGACTTCACAGTGTCCCAGAACTTTTTGGAGTTGGAGCTACAGGATGCAAACTTCTGCCTGAAGAAGCTGGCCTTAGCTTTCCTGACTGACTGCGTGTATTGGTTCCTGACTTCCCTGAACAGTTGCATATCACGGGGACTATTCGATGCTATTGCATTCCGCCACAGGATGTTTTTGTGCTGATCGAGGGCAGTCAGGTCTGGAGTGAACCAAGGGCTGTATCTGTTCTTAGTTCTGCATTTTTTGAACGGAGCATGCTTATCTAAAATGGTGAGGAAGTTACTTTTAAAGAATGACCAGGCATCCTCAACTGACGGGATGAGGTCAATGTCTTTCCAGGATACCCGGGCCAGGTCGATTAGAAAGGCCTGCTCACAGAAGTGTTTTAGGGAGCGTTTGACAGTGATGAGGGGTGGTCGTTTGACTGCGCCTCCGTATTGGATACAGGCAATGAGGCAGTGATCGCTGAGATCCTGGTTGAAGACAGCGGAGGTGTATTTGGAGGGCCAGTTGGTCAGGATGACGTCTATGAGGGTGCCCTTGTTTACAGAGTTAGGGTTGTACCTGGTGGGTTCCTTGATGATTTGTGTGAGATTGAGGGCATCTAGCTTAGATTGTAGGACTGCCGGGGTGTTAAGCATATCCCAGTTTAGGTCACCTAACAGAACAAACTCTGAAGCTAGATGGGGGGGCGATCAATTCACAAATGGTGTCCAGGGCACAGCTGGGAGCTGAGGGGGGTCGGTAGCAGGCGGCAACAGTGAGAGACTTATTTCTGGAGAGAGTAATTTTCAAAATTAGTAGTTCGAACTGTTTGGGTATGGACCTGGAAAGTATGACATTACTTTGCAGGCTATCTCTGCAGTAGACTGCAACTCCTCCCCCTTTGGCAGTTCTATCTTGACGGAAGATGTTATAGTTGGGTATGGAAATCTCTGAATTTTTGGTGGCCTTCCTGAGCCAGGATTCAGACACGGCAAGGACATCAGGGTTAGCAGAGTGTGCTAAAGCAGTGAGTAAAACAAACTTAGGGAGGAGGCTTCTGATGTTGACATGCATGAAACCAAGGCTTTTTCGATCACAGAAGTCAACAAATGAGGGTGCCTGGGGACATGCAGGGCCTGGGTTTACCTCCACATCACCTGTGGAACAGAGAAGGAGTAGTATGAGGGTGCGGCTAAAGGCTATCAAAACTGGTCGCCTAGAGCGTTGGGGACAGAGAATAAGAGGAGCAGGTTTCTGGGCATGGTAGAATATATTCAGGGCATAATGCGCAGACAGGGGTATGGTGGGGTGCGGGTACAGCGGAGGTAAGCCCAGGCACTGGGTGATGATGAGAGAGGTTGTATCTCTGGACATGCTGGTTGTAATGGGTGAGGTCACCGCATGTGTGGGAGGTGGGACAAAGGAGTTATCAGGGGTATGAAGAGTGGAACTAGGGGCTCCATTGTGAACTAAAACAATGATAACTAACCTGAACAACAGTATACAAGGCATATTGACATTTGAGAGAGACATACAGCGAGGCATACAGTAATCACAGGTGTTGAATTGGGAAAGCTAGCTAAAACAGTAGGTGAGACAACAATAGCTAATCAGCTAGCACAACAACATCAGGTAAAATGGCGTTGACTAGGCAACGGGGCCAACAGATAAAACAAACAAGCAGAATGGGGTACCGTGATTAATGGACAGTCCAGCGTGCATCAGCTATGTAGCCAAGAGATCAATGTCCAGGGGGCAGCGGTGGATGGGGCAGGGAAGCTGGACTGGCGAGTGTTATCCATATTTTAAAAAAAACTAACAATGACTAAATAGCTTGTAGCTAGTTAGCTGGTTAGCTTCTGGAGGTTCTTGAGTGTGTTCTAAAAAATTAAAAATAATAGCGATTCCGTATCACATTGGGTGAGGCAGGTTTCCGGAAGGTATAAACAAATTAAAAATCAAAAAGAGATAGAAAGTAAATATGGGTCCAGTGAGTGTTTGGGACGCGGCGATTCAGACGGTTAGCAGGCCTGTGCTAACAAGCTAACAGTTCGTAGGCCCGGGCTAAACAAGGTAGCAGTTAGCGGACCGGAGCTAGACAAGCTAGCAGTTAGCAGGCCGAATTAGCAAGCAGGGAGATAGCGAGGGCTAGAGAGTTAGCCTTTGGGGGACGTCGCGATGGGGTGAGTCTGTTTATTCCTCTTCATGCGGTGACATCGATAGATCGGTCGTGGGCCCAGGTATTGTAGCCCAGGAGTATGCTACGGTGGTAGCACAGGTGCTCTGGCCGGGCTGGCTTCAAGCTAAGTGGGTGGAAACGCTAGCCAGGAGTAATCATCCGGGGTTGCGGTTTAGCTAGATAGCTAGTTGTGAAGATCCAGCTGAAAAATGTTCCGTTTGCGGTGGGAATCCGGGGATGAATCCGGGGATGAAAAATAAATAGGTCCGTTATGCTCTGGTTAGAGTCGCGTTGTTCGAACTGGCGAAAGGTTAACTGATAACCGGTTAGCTGAAGACCGCTAGCATAGCTGGTGGTTAGCTGGCTAGCTTCAGTTGAGGGGTTCCGGTTCCGAAGTAAATATAAATACTTTAGGAAAAATAGCTACATTGGGTGAGGCGGGTTGCAGGAGAGCATTTGGAAGCTAGGTTTAGCAAAATGTTTTTAAAGAGATATGCGAAGAAAAATATGTAAAAAACAAAAAAGAAACGATATATACAAGGGACACGACACGACAGGACGACTTACTGCTACGCCATCTTGGATCAATCACATTGATCAGAAATACAGTGTAGACATTGTTAATGTTGTAAATGACTATTGTAGCTGGAAACTGGCAACCATCACTCCTGTGTTCCAATCACACGTTGTGTTAGCTAATCCAAGTTTATCATTTTAAAAGCCTAATTGATCATTAAACAACCATTTTGCAAATATGTTAGCACAGATGAAAACTGGTCTTCTTTAGACTAGTTGAGTACATTAAAATGTATAGTTTAAGAAACAGACGCCTCACAAGTCCTCAACTGGCAGCTTATTTAAATAGTACCCGCAAAACACCAGTCTCAATGTCAACAGTGAAGAGGCGACTCCAAGATGCTGGCCTTCTAGGCAGAGTTGCAAAGAAAAAGCCATATCTCAGACTAGCCAATAAAAAGAAAAGATTAAGATGGGAAAAATAACAGACACTGGACAGAGGAACTCTGCCTAGAAGGCCAGCATCCCAGAGTCGCCTCTTCACTGTTGACGTTGAGACTGGTGTTTTGCGGGTACTATTTAATTAAGCTGCCAGTTGAGAACTTGTTAGGCGTCTGTTTCTCAAACTAGACACTCTAATGTACTTGTCCTCTTGCTCAGTGGTGCACCGGGACCTCCCACTCCTCTTTCTATTCTGTTTAGAGCCAGTTTGCGCTGTTCTGTGAAGGGAGTAGTACACAGCGTTGTTCGGGATCTTCAGTTTCTTGGCAATTTCTCGCATGGAATAGCCTTAATTTCTCAGAACAAGAATAGACTGACGGGTTTCAGAAGAAAGGTCTTTGTTTCCAGCTATTTTGAGCCTGTAATTGAACCCACAAGTGCTGATTCTCCATATACATAACTAGTCTAAAGAAGGCCAGTTTTATTGCTTCTTTAATCAGCACAAACATTTTCAGCTGTGCTATCATAATTGCAAAAGGGTTTTCTAATGATCAATTAGCCTTTTAAAATTATAAACTTGGATTAGCTAACACAACGTGCAATTGGAACACAGGAGAGATGGTTGCTGATAATGGGCCTCTGTACACATATGTAGATATTCCACATATGTAGATATTCCAATCAGTCATTTCCAGCAACAAAAGTAATTTACAACATTAACAACGTCTACACTGTATTTCTGATCAATTTGATCAAAAACAAGGACATTTCTAAGTGACCCCACATTTTTTGAATGATAGTGTGTACAGTATACAGTGTCTTGCGAAAGTATTCGGCCCCCTTGAACTTTGCGACCTTTTGCCACATTTCAGGCTTCAAACATAAAGATATAAAACTGTATTTTTGTGTGAAGAATCAACAACAAGTGGAACACAATCATGAAGTGGAACGACATTTATTGGATATTTCAAACTTTTTTAACAAATCAAAAACTGAAAAATTGGCCGTGCAAAATTATTCAGCCCCTTTACTTTCAGTGCAGCAAACTCTCTCCAGAAGTTCAGTGAGGATCTCTGAATGATCCAATGTTGACCTAAATGACTAATGATGATAAATACAATCCACCTGTGTGTAATCAAGTCTCCGTATAAATGCACCTGCACTGTGATAGTCTCAGAGGTCCATTAAAAGCGCAGAGAGCATCATGAAGAACAAGGAACACACCAGGCAGGTCCGAGATACTGTTGTGAAGAAGTTTAAAGCCGGATTTGGATACAAAAAGATTTCCCAAGCTTTAAACATCCCAAGGAGCACTGTGCAAGCGATAATATTGAAATGGAAGGAGTATCAGACCACTGCAAATCTACCAAGACCTGGCCGTCCCTCTAAACTTTCAGCTCATACAAGGAGAAGACTGATCAGAGATGCAGCCAAGAGGCCCATGATCACTCTGGATGAACTGCAGAGATCTACAGCTGAGGTGGGAGACTCTGTCCATAGGACAACAATCAGTCGTATATTGCACAAATCTGGCCTTTATGGAAGAGTGGCAAGAAGAAAGCCATTTCTTAAAGATATCCATAAAAAGTGTTGTTTAAAGTTTGCCACAAGCCACCTGGGAGACACACCAAACATGTGGAAGAAGGTGCTCTGGTCAGATGAAACCAAAATTGAACTTTTTGGCAACAATGCAAAACGTTATGTTTGGCGTAAAAGCAACACAGCTCATCACGCTGAACACACCATCCCCACTGTCAAACATGGTGGTGGCAGCATCATGGTTTGAGCCTGCTTTTCTTCAGCAGGGACAGGGAAGATGGTTAAAATTGATGGGAAGATGGATGGAGCCAAATACAGGACCATTCTGGAAGAAAACCTGATGGAGTCTGCAAAAGACCTGAGACTGGGACGGAGATTTGTCTTCCAACAAGACAATGATCCAAAACATAAAGCAAAATCTACAATGGAATGGTTCAAAAATAAACATATCCAGGTGTTAGAATGGCCAAGTCAAAGTCCAGACCTCAATCCAATCGAGAATCTGTGGAAAGAACTGAAAACTGCTGTTCACAAATGCTCTCCATCCAACCTCACTGAGCTCGAGCTGTTTTGCAAGGAGGAATGGGAAAAAAATTCAGTCTCTCGATGTGCAAAACTGATAGAGACATACCCCAAGCGACTTACAGCTGTAATCGCAGCAAAAGGTGGCGCTACAAAGTATTAACTTAAGGGGGGCTGAATAATTTGGCACGCCCAATTTTTCTGTTTTTGATTTGTTAGAAAAGTTTGAAATATCCAATAAATGTCGTTCCACTTCATGATTGTGTCCCACTTGTTGTTGATTCTTCACAAAAAAATACAGTTTTATATCTTTATGTTTGAAGCCTGAAATGTGGCAAAAGGTCGCAAAGTTCAAGGGGGCCGAATACTTTCGCAAGGCACTGTATTTAGCAATTAAAAGTTATTCAAATAAAGACATTGAGCAAAAAAAAATCCCCAAGAACACAGTGGCCTCAATCAGCCTAGCAGTTAGAGTGTTGAGCCAGTAAAGGAAGGTTGCTGGATCGAATCCCAGAGCTGACAAGGTAAAAATCTGTGATTCTGTCCTTGAGCAAGGCAGTTAACCCACTGTTCCTGGGTGCCAAAGATGTGGATGTCATTTAAGGCAGCCCCTCGCACCTCTCGGATTAAGAGGGGTTGGGTTAAATGCAGAAGACACATTTCAGTTGAAGGATTGAGGGAAAGATGAATGAAGCAAGGCACAGAGAGATCCTTGATGAAAACCTGCTCCAGAGCACTCAGGACCTCAGACTGGGTCGAAGGTTCACCTTCCAACAAGATAATGACCTTAAGCACACAGCCAAGACAATGCAGGAGTAGCTTTGGGACAAGTCTCTGAGTGGCCCAGCCAGAGCCTGGACTTGAACCCGATCGAGCATCTCTGCAGAGACCTGAAAATAGTTGTGCAGCGAGGATCAAGCTTGACAGGATCTGCAGAGGAGAATGGGAGATACTCCCCAAATACAAGTGTGCCAAGTTTGTAGTTTTTTACCCAAGAAGACTCTAGTCTGTAATCATTGCTAAAAGTGCTTCAACAAAGTACAGAATAAAGGGTCTGAATACTTATGTAAATATGCTAGCCTTTTATAGTTAATACATTTGCAAAAACAAACATATATATTGTTTTGCTTTGTCATTATGGGATAGTGTGTAGATTGATGAGGCGAAACAAACTATTTCATCCATTTTAGAATAAGACTTACGTAACAAAATGTGAAAAAAGTCTGAATACTTTCCGAATGCACTGTAAGTCCCTTGTCTGTTCCACTTTGTTCTGAGTCTCTTCTGGCAGAGGCATTGGGTTGTCCACAGGTGTGTCCTGTTTGTGGTCAACTGTGTGTTCTGCAGGTTCTACATCAGCACTTTCAGTTTTTTGCTCGATACGCCCATGACGGTATTTCATATCTGTAGAATTCATTGTCGTTGTCCCGTTCGAGTTCTTCCATTTGTCCATTACTTTTGTTTGTTCCTCTTTTCTTTGGCTTGGAGTTTTGCTGTGTTTAAACTTCAATGGGCAAGTGGTCCTTTTCTTTTTTTCCACATTAAATCAATTTGTCAAGTCTGAATAGGGCCTAGGGAGAATATAATTCTGTGGAAGTCTACCTTTATTTTTCAGTGCTTTGTTTAGACAGATTAGAAATAGCAGGAGACAGAGAAGGAGTGAAAGTGGGACAGGCAGAAGCAGGAACTGAACCCCTGACTTCTGGGGCAGTAAGATGGCCAATTTCTTTGGAATTTTACCTACTCAATCATACAGCCACGTATCGTGTGAGGAACTTGGGCCCCCATAGTGATTCAATCCATCAGAACCACCAAGAGCTTGCCGCCTGGTCAAACTGAGCAATCGGGGGAGAAGGGCCTTGGTCAGGGACGTGACCAAGAACCCGATGGTCACTCTGAAGAAGCTCCAGAGTTCCTCTGCAGAGACAATGCTCAGCAAGTAGACTGTTGTTTTCTCTTCACAGAGGTGTGAATCTGATGGTTGTGGTTGGTGCTCATGACATTTCAAGGCAGGAAAGCTCTGCTTGCAAGATTGATGTGAAATATTACCACATACATCCTGATTACAACTCTGAGACATTTCAGAACGACATTATGCTGTTGCAGGTTCATGACAGTGGAAGAATGCACACATGTCAGAATGTCTCTTAGCTTAGCACACCATTGCCCAGGTAATATATGCCAACAGACCTTAGATGAAATAGAGAAAAAAATAAGCAAACATATTGAGTTTGTTCAAATCCAGTGCAGTAATCATATATGAAAACCTTTTGAAGATGTGCATAATACTGCTTTGCATAATATAATATAGCTTACTTGAGAATTGACTGTATCTAACTACAGTCATATGCTCCAAATATAGCTCGTCAAAACTACGCCGAAAAGCAAAGCTGTGCAACAGATCCCTCTCCCTAAGAAGACAAGCACATCAAGGCCAAATCCTACTGTACTGTAGCTGGGTAGGGTGCCACTAAAACAGGCGGAACTGCAAACCCACATCTTCTGGAGGTGAATGTCACAGTCGTAGACAGAGCCTCCTGCCAGAGAATCATGGGGGAACACTGCCACCATAACCCTGTCTATGATATGTGCTGGTGATATGTACTGCGGCTGGTTATAAAGGTGTTTTTCAGGTATGGTCATAGAATGTAGTTAAGGTATAGTCTGATAATGCATTCATTATAGAGAAATGACTTGATTTGCAGAGTAACTGTTTTTAACCAAGTATTACAGGGAGATTCAGACGGTCCTCTGGTGTGTAAGGGGACAGCAGTGAGAGTTGTGTCCTTCAATGAAAAAGGAAACTGTGACAATCCCAAGGAGCCCAAAGTCTACACAAAAGTGGCCAAGTACCTCTCCTGGATCAAGTGTATCATAAAGTATTAAGGAACCAAATGGAGACATTTGTAATTAATAAAATGTAATTTATCAAACAGAAAAGACCATCAGTCCTAAAATAAACTCAGTGCTGTGTGTTAGCGTGAGTGTGTGAGAAGTATTTGAATGTGCTTGTAAGAGAGAGTGTCTATGCATGCACGTGAGTGTGTCTTTTCCATCTTTCACTTCAGACCAAGGGTATGTGCAATTATAATGATGACTTAGCTCTTTAAGCCAACAAGTATACATCTTTGGAAAGATAGCTCCTCTTACATCTTCAGCTGTCTTCATCAAACTCCACCACACGTGGAAACTTGTGGTCAAGACAACAAAGTAACTCTGGTTTCATGAAGGCGACACAATGCTTTGAAACCACACCACAGTTTCAGGTCTCAGACCAGAGGACATGATCTGTCTGTCTGTCTTCCAGTCTGCCTCTCCGCCTGCTTGCCTGTCTGTCACTCAGAGGGGATGCAGAACATTTCACAGAAGAATACCACCAAAGATCAAGATGAGTCAATAAGGTTGACAGCACAACTTTCATAGTTTTACATGTTGTTTTCATTGCGAAAAAGAATGGTCCCTGTCTTTACCCTGGTGGGATTGCCAAGGTCCCAGTGTCTTTCAAGGCATCAAGAGTGTTGTCCTCCTTTGTAAACCACTGGTGGTTATTGGTTGGCATACTAACACCGGAAAGCATCGAACCAGAGAAGACAAGGCTCTTGCATGAGAGAGGGGAGATGAGTTGGCCTATGTGGTATGCACTACTGCAGGCTATTATGTGTCTATGATAACTCACCACCTACATTCATGTGTAGAAGGGCTGCCAGAGTTCCAGTAAATGCAGAGACCACCTACCTTGACTTTACCGGAAGAAACCATACATGGATCGATAGAATTATCATAGATAGTCATCATAGAAGTGAAGCCACACAGTTGTCCTCAGAAAAAAAAAACGCTGTCTAGTGTATATAACAGGGCCATATAAATCAGGTCATCCTGGATCATTTGACAAGCCCTCCAAACATGCACACCATGAACAAACTTCTACTCACTGTTCTCCTCACCTATCTGGGACATTCGGGTAAGTCTCTCTGCTGAACTCAATGGACACACATCAATGAGATTCTAAAATTTGCCTATTACCTTACGGTTTAGTTCATTGTGGCTGTTTGTACTATTTTTACCCTCTCAGTTGCATTTGGGGGTCATATCATCAATGGAAAAAAAGCCAAGAGGAATTCCCTGCAGTACATGGCCTCTGTGCAGAACGATGAGAAGCACATCTGTGGAGGATTCCTGATCACTCCAGACTTTGTGCTAACAGCTGCACACTGCAACAAAAGGTACAGTAGTAGCCTAACTCAATTACAACTGTAAATTCCAAATAGTAGCATATCATTACATATAGCATATCAGTGTCCTTACTACTCAGACTGATAAACACATTGTTCTGCGTCTTGTCTAGCAACTTGAGTGTTGTTCTTGGTACCCACAACATCAAGAAGGGCCTCGGGAAAGCTATCAGATACAATGTGGAACGCAAATGCAAACCCAACTCATATAAAAATGTAACGGATGGTAGTGACATCATGCTTCTAAAGGTAGGGCTTTAGTTAAATATATTTGTCTTCATATGATATGACAGAGTATCCTTAAAGTGCTAGAAGGTCATATACTTTCATAACTGCTAAACAGATAATAAATGTTTGTTTCAAGCTGTCTAGGGCAGCTAAATTAAGCAAATCCGTGAACAAAGTGAGGCTTCCAACCAAGGATAAAGTCCTCAAACCCAACATAAAGTGCCTTGCTGCTGGATGGGGCCTCACAAAAATAGGCGCAATCGTTGACGACCTTCAAGTGGTGGACGTGGAAGCCATTGATCTGAAGGTCTGCCAGAAGCAGTGGGATCACGTCAAAGTTAATCTTCCTCCCAATGTCATCTGTGCAGGTGGATACATGACCGACAAAGGCACATGTCAGGTTTGTCTAACTGAATTTACATTCAATACACACACATCATACATGAAGATCCAAAGCAAGAACCAGTAAGCAATGTTTGGCATATAAGGTGATTATTCTCTTTCCCACAGGGGGATTCTGGTGGTCCTTTGGTGTGCAATGGGGAGGCAGTGGGAATCGTCTCCTTCAACATGATGGGAAACTGTGCCTATCCCAACGTGCCCAATGTTTACACTCAGATTTCCAAGTACTTACCCTGGATAAAGAAGGTCATCAACAAGCAGTCGTGTTAGAATGGATACTTTGTTTGCTGCAAAATTATGCCTTTAGCTATTACTTATACCTGAGGATATTACTGATTCTCTAGCTTGCTGTTAATCTGTCTAATGCATTACCATGTACTGTAATGGAAATAAATGTGTTCTTAATCATTGTGAAATTGCTCTAGTGATATGATTTGCATACACATCAGAAGGCATGCACTGTATGTTATACTTCAACAATTTTGAAGTCCAGACCATTTTTTGTATTTATTTTTTAAACCAACAAACTGAGCCCATCATGGCAAACTGTAATGCACAGAACCACAAACACCACACATTTCTAACATTTTCAACAACGGTTAGTGGTAGCATCTCATTGCACAAGTGTTCTCTATGCAATCAGACCAACCAGCAGAGTCATCATTTCATAATATCACAATCAGCTTTCATCATAGACTTCACCAAGCAACATTTGAAACCATGAAGCCACAGCAACACATTGGCAAACACTGGGGGGATGAACAAAGACCCAGTACTGTCTATAACCACATCTGGAAAAAGTAGCACTCTCCCGCCCACCCTACATATTTATACCCACAAGGTGCATCATGCTATTTGCCCATTTGCACTATGGCAATCTGCTCAGTGGTTCTTCACGTAGTTATTCTGCTCATCGCCTTGAATGGTAAGCTATGTTTCATTTCTATAACACACTAACTACCAATAGCACTAAACTGACTGCACCATGCAGACTAACATTAAAAAGTATAGCACTAGTTATGAAAAGTATATTTGACCAATTTCAATGCTTTTGCATACAGCGGCTCATATTCTTATTTGGCAGTAATGAACAAACTGACATACAGTACCATCATTTGTTGCAAGCTATGCGGATATGGTAGCATTGCAGAGTGATAGACAAAAGCTATTGAAATATTCTTCTCTACTTTCTGTTCAAAGGCACAGATGGGCGCAAGGTGCCGAAAGTGGGTATTGTTGGTGGCAGAGAGGCTGCTCGCAACTCTCGTCCCTACATGGCTTCCCTTCAGTCTCGTGGTCAACACATCTGTGGAGGAGTTCTGGTCAGAGAGGATTTTGTCCTCACCGCTGCACACTGTGACGGGTGAGAATCAAACATTAACATCTCTCAGATTCTCTCAAACTAATTTCCCTTAAAGTTAAAGGCAATTGCGCAAATAAATATTGCCTCCTAAATTCTTTCATGTACTGATTTTCAGGCGATACAAGGTGGTTCTTGGGGCTCATGACTTGTCAGAGGATGAAAATTCACAACAAGTATTGGATGTGGTTCGATCCATTCCACATCCGAGGTATGGGGACAACCTGGAGAATGACCTCATGCTTCTCAAGGTGAGTGACATCAAGGACATTGTATCACCATGGAGATTATTGTATCCTAACTTCTCATTGTAGGTTTAATGTCCATGAAAATACATCAAATAGATGATAGAATCATGCAAAACTGATAAGAAAAATGATTATATCCTAAATATATTTGCATCACACATATATGAAGACGTACAGATCATCTATCTAGTGTGTTATCTCTGTGATCATTCTTAGTTGAGAGGGAGGGCCACCCTCAACACAGCAGTACAGTTGATCCCTCTGATGAATGACTCTATGGCTGAGGGAAGCATGTGCACCACGGCCGGCTGGGGGGATATAGGCGATAATGGCACCCTACCAGACAAGTTGCAGGAGGTCAACGCCACCATCGTCCCTCCCAGAGAATGTGCCCGCAGGTGGACAGCCGTCAAAATCTCCAGCCGCATGGTGTGCGCAACAGGCCCCAGAGCTTTCCAAGGCTTCTGCTCGGTAAGACTGCACTGTTTTAGGCTATAACTCTATTGCTATAACTGCAATTCGTTTTTCCTGGTCGAGACAGGCTGTTATTGGCTACAACTTGGCTATAACTCCCTAGAGCCGATGTCCATGCTCCTGCAGAAATCAAATTAGCATAATACATAAATCCCCATCAAAATTCATCAGTTTAAGCTAGAGATATCAGTTTTTTGCATGGGCTGCAATCCACCATGTCACAGGCCTGGTCTGAATGTAGCCCGGTACCAGTTTAAAAAAAATATGAACAAATATATGGAAGTAGTTTAGCGGCAATTGTTTTTATATTGGTAAAAAAAAGACAAAGTCTAATCCTTTGGCATTGTCCTTTGTTCCTGGACCATTTACCATGCAGCTCCAGGTGACAGAGAACACAAATGGTTGACTCCTTAATGGGGTTCTAAAATTCAACATTCAGTACCATATTATCCTTGGTATGACCATCTTAAAACCGCTTAGACTCTTAAGGTAACTAGAATAAAAGTTTATCCCAGTCAAGGCTGTAACTATGCTACTCCTCCTTTGTTCTTTGCAGGGTGATTCAGGAGGTCCATTGGTGTGTAACGGGATGTCAGCGGGCATTGTCTCTTTCTCAGGGCAGAGGTGTGCCAACCCCAGTACCCCTGATGTGTACACACGAGTGGCTTCCTACCGCCGATGGATTCAGACAGTGTTAGCTAGAAACCCTTAAAGGGAAAATTGTTTTCATTAGTACCCTGTTGATACAGTCACAAAATGTTTTATCAATCAATCAAGTTTTCAAGATATTGGACTCGCAAGAAGCAAAGTGTCACCAGCCCCAATATTTGGTGGATTGTGCCTTTAAGGTTTTGGGCATGTAAGCTGTCAGTGTGTGTTTACACAATCTCACAATATAACTGATCTCATTTAGACCAGGTTTGCACAAGGTGTTTAATGATCAATAGTTCCCTTGTTGCTGTTCTTATTAAAATTGGTTAACTAATTATGGCTCCTGTGTCTCACTCTGGAAGACATGAGTTCCCTAAATTAGTTAGCAAAAATACTCGGCCATCATTTCTTGACTTGATGTTCAAAGACTAAAAGCAACTACTGATTTAAAGTAAAAACAAAACATTAACATTAGCATTATCATATGCAGACTCTCTACATCATTTAGGGTCTTGGTCACTCACCTGGTATGGATGGTCAGGCAGTAGACTCTATATATAAGCTGACCAATGTTACTGAAGGTTGGATGCATTGTTGGCTCCAGCAGGTTCCATCAAATTCCTACGATAGTGTACCTGAGGAGCAGTGGTTGGAAAAAGTACCCAATTGTACCCTAGAGTAAAGGTAAAGATACTATCTGGTATGAAGGTATGACCCAGACCACATCAAATTAACAATAGTTGAATGATTCAACAGGGGCAGGCAATAGACAGGTCAAGGCAGGCAGGGGTCAGTAAACCAAAGGTGGGGCAACGGTACCGGACGGCAGGCAGAGGTCAATAATCCAGAGGCGGCAAAGGCACAGGTTGGCAGGCAGGCAGGGTCAGGCAGAGTGGTCAGGCAGACGGGCTCAGAGTCAGGACAGGCAAGGGTCAAAACCAGGAGGGCATGAAAAAGAGAGCTTGGGAAAAGCATGAGCTGAGACAAAAACCACTGGTTGACTTGACAAACAAGATGAACTGGCAACAGACAAACAGAGAACACAGGTATAAATACACAGGGGATAATGGGGGAAGATGGTCGAATCTTGGAATCTTGGTCAACCGGCCTTTCTTTGGAGGGCATATAAATGCCAGCCCTTATGCTCAGAGTACCGTCTATTCTGCCACTCATCTATCAAAATGTCTCTGATCTTACATTTGGCCTCACCTCTACCCAGTGGAACATTAATATGAATTATATCTTGTTTCAAAGCTCTAATACCTCCAATAGTAGGTCACTCCTATTAGATTTACCAGATGATAAACTATTCAATACGGATAGAGAATCTGAGCATATTATAATTCTAACAGGTTCTACGTCCTCCGCCCACTAAGGGGCAACAGTTCATTAGCCTTCATGTAAATGCCTGCTCCTGTGCGTCCACTATCGGGGTCCTTGGATCCATCTATGAAAAGAGGTAAAAAGGCATAAAAAGTTCTACCAACGTAATTGTCAATCAGTTTCCCTATATCACTGACTTCTGACCGACATGTGGCATCCATCTTTGATGATCTTTTAGAATCAGGTGTCCACCAGGAAGTATGGGCAGTAGCAGATGTAGTGATTTGGAGGCCCCAAGTAGAGGCCCCATACTATTTTTGTCCATACAGAATCAGATACTGTCCATGGGCTACACATACTATATGTGTCCTCTGCCTACACAACAATGGCAGTATTATTAGCAACACTTGTCTTTTTACTAAATAAATGTGTATTATATCCCCTTGAGTCTGAGCACGGGCTGGGATTTCTAAGATAACATATGGAATTGTTTAACGATGGTCATACCAAGGATCATTTAGCTATTTGATTTAGAATTTTAGGACCCCTGATAAAAAAATATATATATTTATTTGATGAAACAGACATGGAAAAACTGCTATTAGCCCATAGAAACGCATTGAATAACATGGAAAAACTGATAGTCAAAAATGTAATATGTAGTATGTTTTGAAGTAAATATTGAAGTGTCTGTCCTTTATCTGAGAGATAAGAAAGCTCAGAATATACAGTATACAATATACAGCTCCGTAAGTAGCATCTCAAGGTCCTGGAGTGGCCTAGCCAGTCTCCAGACCTGAACCCAATAGAAAATCTTTGGAGGGAGCTGAAAGTCCGTATTGCACAGCGACAGCCCCGAAACCTGATCTGGAGGATCTGGAGAAGGTCTGTATGGAGGAGTGGGCCAAAATCCCTGCTGCAGTGTGTGCAAACCTGGTCAAGAACTACAGGAAACATATGATCTCTGTAATTGCAAACAGAGGTTTCTGTACCAAATATTAAGTTCTGCTTTTCTGATGTATCAAATACTTATGTCATGCATTGAAGTGTACCTATGATACAAATTACAGACCTCTACATGCTTTGTAAGAAGAAAAACCTGCAAAATCGGCAGTGTATCAAATACTTGTTCTCCCCACTGTATATATATATATATATATATATGTGTGTATATTTTTTTTTACAGTGGAATTACCCTTATACCTTTTGTGGAAATGCCCTATTTGCTTTCATTTTTTAAAATTTTGGCCAGTTTCCGGGTTACCTTCAGAGGTGTCTTTCCCACTTGTGGGGGTCTTTCCAAAGATGGGTCATATTAGTGTGTAGCCAAACTGTTCGATGCTACAGATGTTTGCGTGAGAAGACAGATTTTCAGGGTTGTCTTCTGTTCTGACAAACACTGCTGTAGCTCTGCCACCATCCACCACAGATGCGGAAGGCAGAACTCGATGGGCAGATGTGAGGGATTGAGACGCAGGCCATGCAAAAAAAATACCTCTAGCTTAAACAGACAGATTTTGATGGGTCTTTTTATTTGATTTTTTTTATGCCTCGAGTGGAGCATTTCGGGGATAAATGATTTAAACATGATAAAAAAATGAACAATAATAATTTATTCCCAACTAGAGGCCCTTTGGTGATGTGAGGCCTGGAGCAATTGCCTCTTCTGCCTTATGCTTAATCCGCCAGTGGGTATGGGCTTTTACCAAGACATAACTCCAAAACATTTATTTCTAAATGTTTCTGAGCTCACTCACACACTTTGCTTGGTTTAACATTGAATTCACATTAGTTGACAACTCAACCAAATGAAAATCAAAATTAGAAGTAGAACTGATGTTTGTGCTCAGTGGAAAGTTGATCATGTATTATTCAGTGGATGCTACCACTCCTAAAACAACATCAGACCCCTACTTTTGCTAAAGTCTGGCTTTAAGTTGTAATGGGACACTTCAGTACATGCAGTGGTCACTATATTCTCATATGGTGTACCACTTCACCTGGCACTTGTTTTGAAACCCTCAAAAAGACTGTAGAGGCATATAGATAACATTGTGTGTCATTGTCCTTACACTAGACCCTCTCTATGCTATTGGGACATTGATTTTTGGACATTCCAAGCTCTTGGTGAAAGCTTACTATTTATTTTATTTAACTAAAGGCCATCTGCACCGCTTTTACTTGATAGTGAAACACCTCTATTATTCCCTAAATGCTGTCCCCGGTCATAAATTGAGCCTCTTCTATCCTAAGTTTCTTACATGTCATTATGCTTCCTTTATTTCCTTACCTACACTTGTAATTCCCCTGTAATTCCTTCTGCTGCCACCCTATGCTGTTTATGTGCTATACAGCTAGGCTAGGTGTTGAGATGGGTAGAAATACTTGCGTTCAAAATAATAGGCATTTTGAGGGAGAAAAAATAAAGTTTTACAGTATGTGAAATGTCGAAAATGTTGTTTGCTTTAAATGCCAGGATGTCATATGCTGCATTCACGTGCTAGCTGACAAGTATTTTTCTCTGCTCATACTTGAGTAATAAAGGCTGATTGCACAAGTTTTAAAACAAATATATATATATTTTTTTCCATTGTGATTTATCAGGGGGTGCTGCAGCACCTCAGCATCCCTACTTCTCTCGACCGAAACAACCAACATTTGTCGGGGCATAGACTACAAAGTGTCAAAAACGTTCCATAGGGATGCTGGCTTATGCTGACTACAATAATTTCCACAGTTGTGTCAAGTCCGCTGGATGTCCTTTGGATGGTGGACCATTCTTGATACACATGGGAAACTGTTGAGCATGAAAAACCCAGCAGCGTTGCAGTTAATGACAGACTCAAACCTGTGTGCCTGGCATCTACAACCATACCCCGTGCAAAGGCACTTCAATGTTTTGTCTTGCCCGTTCACCATATGAATGGCACACATACACAATCCATCTTTGACCTGTCTGCTCCCCTTCATCTACATTGATTAAAGGGGATTTAACAGGGGATCATAGCTTTCCCCTGGGTTCACCTGGTCACTCTATGTCATGGAAATAGCAGGTGTTCCTAATATTTTGTACACTCCGTGTATACAGTTGAAGTCGGAAGTTTACATACACTTAGATTGGAGTCATTAAAACTCGTTTTTCAACCACTCCACAAATTTCTTGATAACAAACTATAATTTTTGGCAAATCGTTTAGGACATCTACTTTGTGCATGAAACAAGTTAATTTCCAACAATTGTTTACAGACAAATTATTTCACTTATAATTCACTGTTTCTCAATTCCAGTGGGTCAGAAGTTTGCATACACTAAGTTGACTGTGCCTTTAAACAGCTTGGAAAATTCCAGAAAATGACGTCATTGCTTTCGAAGATTCTGATAGGCTAATTAACATAATTTGAGTCAATTGGAGGTGTACCTGTGGATGTATTTCAAGGCCTACCTTCAAGCCTCTTTGCTTGACATCATGGGAAAATCAAAAGAAATCAGCCAAGACCTCAGAAAAAAATGTGTAGACCTCCACAAGTCTGGTTCATCCTTGGGAGCAATTTCCAAATGCCCGAAGGTACCACGTTCATCTGCACAAACAATAGTATGCAAGTATAAACACTATGGGACCACGCAGCCGTCATACCACTCAGGAAGGAGACACGTTCTGTCTCCTAGAGATGAACGTACTTTGGTGCGAAAAGTGCAAATCAATCCCAGAACAACAGCAAAGGACCTTGTGAAGATACTGGAGGAAACAGGTACAAAAGTATCTACATCCACAGTAGAACGAGTCCTATATGGACATAACCTGAAAGGCCGTTCAGCAAGGAAGAAGCCACTGCTCCAAAACCGCCATAAAAAAAGCCAGACTACAGTTTGCAACTGCACATGGGGACAAAGATCGTACTTTTCGTACAAAATCGTACAAAAATAGAACTGTTTGGCCATAGTGACCATCATTATGTTTGGAGGAAAAAGGGGGAGGCTTGCAAGCCGAAGAACCGTGAAGCGCGGGGTGGCAGCATCATGTTGTGGGGGTGCTTTGCTGCAGGAGGGACTGATGCACTCCACAAAATAGATGGCATCATGAAAACTGACAAGTATGTGGATATATTGAAGCAACATCTCAAGACATCAGTCAGGAAGTTAAAGCTTGGTCGCAAATGGGTCTTCCAAATCGACAATGACCCCAAAGTTGTGGCAAAATGGCTTAAAGACAACAAACTCAAGGTATTGAAGTGGCCATCACAAAGCCCTGACCTCAATCCTATAGAAAATGTGTGGGCAGAACTGAAAACATGTGTGCGAGCAAGGAGGCCTAGAAACCTGACTCAGTTATAACAGCTCTGTCAGGAGGAATGGGCCAACATTCACCCAACTTATTGTGGGAAGCTTGTGGAAGGCTACCCAAAACGTTTGACCCAAGTTAAACAATCTAAAGGCAATGCTACCAAATACAAAATTTGGTGTATGTACACTTCTGACCCACTGAGAATGTGATGAAAGAAATAAAATCTGAAATAAATCATTCTCTCTACAATTATTCTGACATTTCACATTCTTAAAATAAAGTGTTGGTCCTACCTGAGCTAAGACAGGGAATTTTTACTTGGATTAAATGTCAGGAATAAACTGAGTTTAAATGCATTTGGCTTAGGTGTATGTAAACCTCCGACTTCAACTGTAGGTCAGGTTAAAGTGACTAAGCAACCGGCTAGAAAATAGACAGTAGCAGCAACGGGTAGCCATTTGATTAGCTAATTAGCAGCATTGTCTTAGCAATCTTATGGCTTTGGGTGTAGAAGCTGTTCATTTGATGATTTCCTGTGAGGCCTTAAGATGTGTAACTGTTGTTACACAGTTTATAGTAAGGGGAAAATAAATGTGTTTAAAATAATTGATCAAACCACATGATTCATTATTTATTTACCATTTTAAGAAGTGTGGTTTGAGCTACTTTGGCTGCCATATTGGCTATGTCATATTGTCTGCAGATTTGTCACTGGTGTTACCATCACTGGTGTTACTGTTCCTGCTGGTGTTAATAGAATAGTCTTATTATTTATGCTGCTTTTTGACTTTAACACCAGTGTTACACAAGTGAATACACCCTGATGTTGTACTCGAGAAATTGTGTTTCCATAGCTAGGCCTGGCAGTGAGGAATTGTGAAGAGCAGAATCAACAACCTCTGCATAATCAAAACAGTTGCTTGGCTTCATCAATAAGTGCATCGATGACGTCGTCCCCACAGTGACCGTACGTACATACCCCAACCAGAAACCATGGATTACAGGCAGCGTCCGCACTGAGCTAAAGGCTAGAGCTGCTGCTTTCAAGGAGCGGGACTCTAACCCGGAAGCTTATAAGAGATCCCGCTATGCCCCCCTATGAACCATCAAACAGGCAAAGTGTCAATACAGGACTAAGATCGAATCGTACTACACCATCTCTGACGCTTGTTGGATGTGGCATTGCCTGCAAACCATTACAGACTACAAAGGGAAGCACAGTCAAGAGCTGCCCAGTGACACGAGCCTACTGGACGAGCTAAACTACTTCTATACTCGCTTCGAGGCAAATAACACTGAAACGTGCATGAGAGCACCAGCTGTACCAGCCGATGTGAGAAAGACCTTTAGACAGGTCAACATTCACAAGGCCGCAGGGCCAGACGGATTACCAGGACGTGTACTGAGAGCATGTGCTGACCAACTAGCAAGGGTCTTCACTGACATTTTCAACCTCTCCCTGTCTGAGTCTGTAATACCAACATGTTTCAAGCAGACCACCATAGTGCCTCTGCCCAAGAACACTAAGGTAACCTGCCTAAATGACTACCCACCCGTAGCACTCACGTCTGTAGCCATGAAGTACTTTGAAAGGCTGGTCATGGCTCATATCAACACCATCATCCCAGAGACCCTAGACTCACTCCAATTTGCATACCCCCCCTAAAGATCCACAGATGATGCAATCTCTATTGCACAGCACACTGCCATTTCCCACCTGGACAAAAGGAACACCTATGTGAGAATGCTATTCATAGACTACAGCTCAGCGTTCAACACTATAGTGCCCTCAAAGCTCATCAATAAGCTAAGGACCCTGGGACTAAACACCTCCCTCTGCAACTGGATCCTGGACTTCCTGACGGGCCGCCCCCAGGTGGTAAGGATAGGTAGCAACACATCTGCCATGCTGATCCTCAATACATAGGGCCCCTCATGGGCGCCTGCTCAGCCCCCTCCTGTACTCCCTGTTCACTCATGACTGCACGTCCAGGCACCACTCCAACACCATCATTAAAATTGCAGATGACACAACAGACAACAACGAGCCAGCCTACAGGGAGGAGGTCAGAGACCTGGCTGTGTGGTGCCAGGTCAACAACCTCTCCCTCAACGTCATCAAGACAAAGGAGATTATTGTGGACTACAGGAAAAAGAGGACCGAGCACGCCCCCATTCTCATCGACGGGGCTGCAGTGGAACAGGTTGAGCTTCAAATTCCTTGGCATCCACATCACCAACCAACTGACATGGTCCAAGCACACCATGACAGTCGTGAAGCGGGCACTGCTTGGCCTTCAACAGCAAGGCACAACAGAGGGTAGTGTGAACGGCCCAGTACATCACTGGGGCCAAGCTTCCTGCCATCCAAGACCTCAAAGACTCCAGCCACCCTAATCATAGACTGTTCTCTCTGCTACCACACGGCAAGCGATACCGGAGCCAAATCTAGATCCAAGAGGCTTCTAAGCTTCTACCCCCAAGCCATAAGACCCCTGAACATCTAGTCAAATGTCTATCCAGACTATTCGCATCCCCCCCCCCCTCCCCTCCCCTCGACTCACCACTGCCACTCTCTGTTGTCATCTATACATAGTCACTAATTAATTAACTCTACCTACATTTACAGTACATACTCTCAACTAACCGGTGCCCCGCAAATTAGTATCTGTACTGGCACCCCCTGTATATACTGTTATTTTTCTTTACTGCTCCTCTTTAATTACTTGTTACTTTTATCTCTTATTCTTATCCATATTTTTTTAACTGCTCTGTCGGTTAGGAGCTCGTAAGTAAGCATTTCACTGTAAGGTCTACACCTTTTGTATTCGGTGCATGTGACTAATTAAAAATATATATTTCACCTTTATTTGACCAGGTAGGCCAGTTGAAACAAGTTCTCATTTACAACTGCAACCTGGCCAAGAGAAAGCAAAGCAGTGCGACAAAAACAACATCACAAAGTTACACATGGGATAAACAAACATACAGTCAATAACACAATAGAAAAATCTGTATACAGTGTGTGCAAATGAAGTAATGAGGTAAGGCAATAAATAGGCCAATAGTGGTGAAGAAATGACAACTTATCAGTTTACACTGGAGTTATATATGTGCAGATGATGATGTTCAAGTTAAAATACTGGTGTGCAAAAGAGCAGAAAAACAAAAACACATATGGGTATGAGGTAGGTTGTTAGTTGGATGTTCTATTTACAGATGGGTGTACAGGTGTACAGCTGCAGCGATCGGTTAGCTGCTCTGACAGCTGACGCTTAAAGTTAGTGAGGAGATTCCAGTGATTTTTGCTCTTCGTTCCAGTCATTGGCAGCAGAGAACTGGAATTAAAGGCGGCCAAAGGGGGAATTGGCTTTGTGGATGACCAGTGAAATATACTTGCTGGAGCGCGTGCTCTGGGTGGGTGTTATGGGTGCTATGGTGACCAGTGAGCTGAGATAAGGCAGAGCTATACCTAGCAAAGACTTATAGATGACCTGGAGCCAGTGGGTTTGGTGACAAATATGTGGGGAGGACCAGCCAACGAAAGCATACAGGTCGAGTGGTGAGTAGTATATGGGGCTTTGGTGACAAAACGGATGGCACTGTGACAGACTGCATTCAATGATCTGAGTAGAGTGTTGGAGGCTATTTTGTGTATGACATCGCCGAAGTCAAGGATCGGTAGGATCATCAGTTTTACGGGGGTATGTTTGGCAGCATGAGTGAAGGAGGCTTTGTTGTGAAATAGGCAGCCGATTCTAGATTTAATTTTGGATTGGAGATGCTTAATGTGAGCCTGGAAGGAGAGTTTACAGTCTAGCCAGACACATAGCTATAATAACATTTGATTTGATGTTCACAGTTAGCCATCGTTATGTAAAATAATGTAAAATAATTGTAACACCAGTGACAAAAAGGCAGCATTAGTATTTTATTTGTAATTAATGTAGTAAAAATATAAAATACATTAAGATAATGTAAAGGGGTTAACTATTACCTGACTATAAGTTTTGGTTAAAAAAAACAACATATATATATATATATAGGTTATTTTTATATATATATTAAAGTTGTCTGGTCAAAAAGCCACCATTTTCGTAGAACGAGCCTGAACGAAAACTGCGTTCACCACCACAATGACAGCAATTCCCATTGTTCATTGCGCTGACTTTCACCGACCTATCAACGGACATCGCGCCTCGAGGTTCTATGGGGGCTGTAGTTATTGTTTTCCCACGGAAGTATCCTCCCATTTTCCATAGGTTTCGCAAGGTTTGCATTGACGGTAGTGTGCGTTTCTCTGTTGGAAGAATTTAGTCGTTTGGCATGAAATTCGTGTACAGGTAATATGATATTTATGGGAGAGAATCCATCGTGTTATAGATTATGTATCGGGGACATTAACGCAGATTTACATTTGCTTGTGCGCCGAACAACAGCATGTCGTGGAGTTGACATCAATACAATAATAATTGATAACCTATTACGATCAAACAGTGCTTGTGGCGCGCATTTTCCATGTCTCATCAGCAGTGTGTGCGGTAGGCTAGCACTGGGTCACATAGTAACATTGACGATGTTACATTTGTGATACAATCATTGTGGCGAATTTAAATTGGCTACACTCCTCTCATTTATGCATGTGGGATACAGTGGTGTTGGCTGACGTATTTTTCTTGAAGTTGAATAGCACTTCTCTTGATCTCTCCTAGCCAATTTGCAGTATATGAGTTTGTGTTTCCTGATCCCGGTCGTGTATCTTCAAATAGTTAGTTACATGTATTATTATAGATGATGAAATGTGGGGTAAAGATGTATAACTGCGGTAGTTTTGTTCTGCATTGGTTGCAGTGACCTCCATGGATGCAATGCATACAAGGAAATAACCAGGAAGTTATTCAGACATGCTAAGCCATTGGCTGCTCTGGTTGTCTGTCTCAACCACTACTGTATACATAACAGCTCAGTCTCTTTTTTTCTGAAAATGGCTGTTTTTCTCCCAATCTCTGAACATTTCTATCTGTATCTTCCCTCAGCAGTATTTGAATTTGTGGAGGCATGTCCAAGAAAAGGGGCAGGTATGTGTAAACATGTTGTTTTCTGTAAATATGTTATCATGACATGCACACTTTGGAATTTTCCTCTTTCCAGACTGTCAGGGTAAACTACACTAGGCTTCACTTATGAGAAAATATTAATTGTTTAACTCTCATAATAACATATAAGATATGTCCCACTTCCTTGTGAAATTATCCTATGAGTTTGCATATCCAACTATGACATGCATAAATTGTGTCCCCAGAAAGCGGAGTAGCGGGGAGCTGAGTGACACCACAGTGATGACCCCTGACCCCAACAGTCTCCTGGGAGTGAGAATACAACACACCTGGAGGGAGAAGGGCAACCAGAGCAAATGGAAAGGCACCGTCCTGGACCGTCTCAATGTCAACCCCTCACTATTCATGGTCAAGTACGACGGGTTTGACTGTGTCTACGGCATCGAGCTATTCAAGGACGAAAGGGTGTCTAATCTACAGGTTCTCACAGATAAACTTGGTGAGTGTTGTGAATGTGATGGGTTTGGCTCCTTTTTTAGATCAGGCTTCATATCCTCTGCTCTGAGTAATGCAAAGACTTCATCATTTGGTTTGCACGGGTTATGACGTGTTCTTACTGCATACCTGCTACTGCATGATCAGACAGCAGGGACACAGGGGTTATGACGTGTTCTTACTGCATACCTGCTACTGCATGATCAGACAGCAGGGACACAGTGGTTATGACGTGTTCTTACTGCATACCTGCTACTGCATGATCAGACAGCAGGGACACAGGGGTTATGACGTGTTCTTACTGCATACCTGCTACTGCATGATCAGACAGCAGGGACACAGGGGTTATGACGTGTTCTTACTGCATACCTGCTACTGCATGATCAGACAGCAGGGACACAGTGGTTATGACGTGTTCTTACTGCATACCTGCTACTGCATGATCAGACAGCAGGGACACAGTGGTTATGACGTGTTCTTACTGCATACCTGCTACTGCATGATCAGACAGCAGGGACACAGTGGTTATGACGTGTTCTTACTGCATACCTGCTACTGCATGATCAGACAGCAGGACACAGTGGTTATGACGTGTTCTTACTGCATACCTGCTACTGCATGATCAGACAGCAGGGACACAGTGGTTATGACGTGTTCTTACTGCATACCTGCTACTGCATGATCAGACAGCAGGGACACAGTGGTTATGACGTGTTCTTACTGCATACCTGCTACTGCATGATGAGACAGCAGGGACACAGTGGTTATGACGTGTTCTTACTGCATACCTGCTACTGCATGATCAGACAGCAGGGACACAGTGGTTATGACGTGTTCTTACTGCATACCTGCTACTGCATGATCAGACAGCAGGGACACAGTGGTTATGACGTGTTCTTACTGCATACCTGCTACTGCATGATCAGACAGCAGGGACACAGTGGTTATGACGTGTTCTTACTGCATACCTGCTACTGCATGATCAGACAGCAGGGACACAGTGGTTATGCGATGTTGGTCTCTGTCTTGATGACACTTATCTGCTTCCTCAGTCAACAACAAGATCAAGGTTCCTCACGGAGCAGAGGATTTGGTAGGCAAAGCGGTGGAGCACCTTTTTGAGAAGGAGGATGGAGAGAAGAACGAGTGGCGAGGCATGGTCCTCTCCAGGGCTCCCATTATGACTAACTGGTATTACATCACCTATGAGAAGGACCCAGTGCTATACATGTACCAGCTGTGGGACGACTATGCCGAGGGAGATCTCAGGATCTTACCTGAAGCAGGTATTGACCATTTCTCAGCTTCAGTAGCATCTCCACCTGCAACAGAGTGTTCAGATACTTCCCCCTACAGAGAACTGGAGAGAGGCTGATTACAGAGTAGAACTTGTTTATTCTTTACACACCAATTATAACATAGTGGATTTAGGTTTGTTCTTGTAGAAAGGACAAATATTTATCGATGAATACTTATAAGCATAACATATTTTGATAATTCCCCTAAGCAGATTTCAAGAACAGACCCCTAGCATTGACATTATTCATTGTTTTTCCCTCTAGAAAATAAGCACTTGCTTCCGGCCGACCGAAAGCCAGGCGAGGAGACTGAGAGTCTTGTGGGTAAGCAGGTGGAGTATGTTACTGACAAAGGTGTGAAGCGAACAGGCCTAGTGATCTACCAAGTCCCTGCCAAGCCCTCTGTATACTACATCAAATACGACGATGACTTTCACATCCATGTCTACGACCTGGTCAAGACCACATAGGACACTTGTTTACTCACTCCATCGCTTACTTTTCACTTATCCTCCTCTCTCTATCTCTCGAACTGCCTAAAGGCCCTGGAGGGTTTAACAGTTATGCTTTGTCATTCAGGAAGTGCAATCTATTAGTCCACATTGAATCTAGTTCTATGATATGCACAGCAGAACTGTAGCAATGATATTGTAGGCCACTAGGAGGAGGGTGGGAACGTGTACACTTGGAAGGACCTTTTTACCCCATTTCCTGGTTGTGCTCCACCGTAGACTCACATCTTGGACAGTCCAGGAGTGCACCTTGCCCTATGACAGACTCACATCTTGGACAGTCCAGGAGTGCACCTTGCCCTATGACAGACTCACATCTTGGACAGTCCAGGAGTGCACCTTGCCCTATGACAGACTCACATCTTGGACAGTCCAGGAGTGCACCTTGCCCTATGACAGACTCACATCTTGGACAGTCCAGGAGTGCACCTTGCCCTATGACAGACTCACATCTTGGACAGTCCAGGAGTGCACCTTGCCCTATGACAGACTCACATCTTGGACAGTCCAGGAGTGCACCTTGCCCTATGACAGACTCACATCTTGGACAGTCCAGGAGTGCACCTTGCCCTATGACAGACTCACATCTTGGACAGTCCAGGAGTGCACCTTGCCCTATGACAGACTCACATCTTGGACAGTCCAGGAGTGCACCTTGCCCTATGACAGACTCACATCTTGGACAGTCCAGGAGTGCACCTTTCCCTATGACAGACTCACATCTTGGACAGTCCAGGAGTGCACCTTGCCTTATGACAGACTCACATCTTGGACAGTCCAGGAGTGCACCTTGCCCTATGACAGACTCACATCTTGGACAGTCCAGGAGTGCACCTTGCCCTATGACAGACTCACATCTTGGACAGTCCAGGAGTGCACCTTGCCCTATGACAGACTCACATCTTGGACAGTCCAGGAGTGCACCTTGCCCTATGACAGACTCACATCTTGGACAGTCCAGGAGTGCACCTTGCCCTATGACAGACTCACATCTTGGACAGTCCAGGAGTGCATCTTTCCCTATGACAGACTCACATCTTGGACAGTCCAGGAGTGCACCTTGCCCTATGACAGACTCACATCTTGGACAGTCCAGGAGTGCATCTTTCCCTATGACAGACTCACATCTTGGACAGTCCAGGAGTGCACCTTGCCCTATGACAGACTCACATCTTGGACAGTCCAGGAGTGCATCTTTCCCTATGACAGACTTACAGTATAGTGCAAGAATGACCACATTTCAATTGTTTCCCACATCCTGATGCTTAATTCAAAGCAGAACTGAATTATATATTATAAAACTAAAAGCTGGCCCCAGTAGCCATTCATATTTGGTCCTTGAATGGCCAAACAGCGAGCATGCTGTATAAGTGAATCTTTGTAGAGACTAGTTTGAGCTGTTTTGTTCAGTGAAGTGTTAGCTTTGAAAGTGAAATGCAGTAAGCTGTGATGCCCCTGAAAGCATCATTACATTTTTTTGTTGTCTTTATCAATAGGCAACTAACTTTGTTTGATTTGTCAGTCAGTTCATAGACAATCATTCCTTGATAAACCCACAGTGCTATCATTGGATTCATAGCACTGGGTTGCACTGGCCTAGGAGTAGTGTATAGCAGTGTCTCCCAACTCCAGTCCTCGAGTACCCCTAACAGCACACCATTTTGTTGTTGGCCCGAACAACCTGACCTGATTCAACTCTTTGAGGGCTTGATGATTAGTTAACCATTGGAATCTGTGTGCTTATCCAGGGCTACAACACAAATGTTTGCTGTTGGGGTTATTGGACAACTGGAGTTGAGAAGCACTGCTGTGTGGTGATGGTTCAAACACTATTTTGAACTGCCTAATATAACATTCATAATGCTGAATCAAGACTTGTTAGAAACAAGGAATACAGGTCTTCATAAAGTTAGGGCCAGGATTTTTTCTTGACCACACAACCTGATGACTTGTCCAGATCAGGAAAACTCCTGGCCCTAAGAATACCTGACATGTTCAAAACATCATCAGACTGTATGATAAGTTTGAGGAGTAGAATAGAGGCAGGACTTTACACTACATTCTGATCTTCAGTAGAAAACAAACAAGCATCATAAAGTGCCTTCAGGCTGATCATGTTGCCATACTCTATATATTTGCTAACCTCTCACAATTTTATTCTGTTTAATGTTAAAGCCACTATTTGGTCAGTATTAGTAAAAGTAAAAAATGCTCGAAAGAAACAAACGTGTCAAAGACTGAGTGACAAGGTTGTTGCTATTGTCGGTTTATATTAGAGAATATGTGCAATGTTGGCAGTTACTGCAGTATACAATAATTTCCCCCAATATAACATCCATGACCAACAACAAGTGGTATATTGTAGCAATGGTAAGCCATAATGGTAAAACGCATGGAGAAAATAAAACATTTATAACACGTTATGCAGTATTTAATCTGTAACTTTAGATTGTGTTGTAAATGTATGCTGTTGTGATTACTTCCTTTATATTGTAAATATCCCATTGAAACACCAGCTTTAAAACCCATCTACAAATCTCACCTAGAGAAATGCAGCAAAGACAACTTCCATAAAATCCTTAGGCCTGGTCTCTTGAGGAAAAATACAAGTTTTCACTTTTTAATCTTATTTTAAAGATTTGAGAGCTACACTCCATAATGTAATCCCAGGAAGTCCAAAACTCAAATGGACTGGCTAGGAGAATTCAGATTTACAGTCTCCTGTCCTACTCACCACTCCAGGGTATCCAGTCTATCTTTTTACACAGTACATTGGTCCATGGTGCATAGGGGTAATTGTACTTAGGCTGTGTTTAGACAGGTAGCCCAATTCTGATCTTGTTTTTCACAAATTGGTCTTTTGACTAATCAGATTATCTCTGAAAAAGATCTGAAGTGAAAAGTCCAATTAGCAGGGAAAAAATACTGAATTGGGCTGCCAGTATAAATGTAGCCTTTTATTGTCAGATTTGCATGCATAACTTGAATGCAACCAAGCATATTGGTTATGACAGTTGCAGAGGTATAATGTGATATATCTGGAAGATAATTTTGTGGCAGTCTTTGCAGTCCAATTTTAGTAAAATGTTTAGCTAGAAAATGTGACTGTAAAAAAACTAAATTTTCAGGGCTTATCTATAGACGGGTTAGCTGACGTCACGAAAACGACGTGCACGCTTCAATGGGGCAGAAGACAGTGTGTTGTGATTCTGGATGGTCAGATAGCTAGCAACAATGACAAGAACCTGCCACGTTTGGAATCCGTAGGTGGCTCGTTTTATCTAGTTCTTGATACCATGTCTTGTTTTGAGGCGTTTTGACTGATGTCACATCTATGCTAATATTCTGTAACGTTATATTTGAGGGACAAGTGTATGCGGTCAATTTCACACCATATGTATTGAATTCAAAATATAAAAAAAAAAATGTGAACATGAAAAATAATGTTGAGAATGTTAACATATTTTTGAGAACGGGTGAAATAATAGATGTTGATCAAAAACCAAACAATTGAAAGCAAAATGTAGAGTTGTAAAATAATACATCAAAAACTTTTAAGCAAATAATTTTAAAGCGAGAGCAAAAACTCCATGACAAATTATATATTTTTTTTACTTGAAAACTAATGCAAAAATCGTTTTCGGTTAAATGTTCAATCAATCCTGTTGAATACATTTTGCCTACGCTCTTGTCTGCATGTGCTACCTTTTTGTTGCACAACTCGTATCTTTTCTTTCGATGTCCGTTTCTTTTGCTTTCACTACCAGTCTTTTCGATTGCAATTTTTGGCATTATTTTTCAGTGAAGGGCAGGGTTCAGAGGGATGCGTAGACAATGAGTCTCCATTGGTTCACTAGTTTTGGAGTGACGGTTCGTCTTAACCCAATCAATGAACATGATAGACAGGCTTTTTTTCTATTGCCTACTTAGGTAGACGGTCTGACGTCACCTGGTTTTAGGGTTTTAGTTAACGTACTTCAAAATTGTCAGTCACGGGTCAATAATGTACGGATATTAGAAGCATGTCGATCTAATCCATTTAATGACAAACCATCTAACTACTTAGGTAAATATGACTTACATGTTGTACAACGTTCGGCGCAGGTGTATGGCGAACCAGTTACCAACACCTGCGCCGAATGTTGTGCAACAGGTAAGTCATGTGTTTACCTAAGTAGTTAGATGGTTTGTCATTAAATGTATTAGATCGACATGCTTCTAATATCCGTACATTATTGACCCGCGACTGACAATTTTGAAGTACGTTAACTAAAACCCTAAAACCAGGTGACGTCAGACCGTCTACTTACAGGCTTTTTTTCTATGACCTACTATGACCTACTTATCATGTTCATTGATTGGGTTAAAACGAACCATCATTCCAAAACTAGTGGACCAATGGAGACTCATTGTCTACACCTCCCTCTAAACCCCGCCCTTCACGGAAAAATAATTTCAAAACTCGCAATCGAAAAGACTGGCAGTGAAAGCAAAGAAACAGCCAACAAAAGCAAAGATACGAGTAGTGTAACCAACAGGTAGTTCATGCAGGCAAGAGCGTAGGCAAAATGTATTCAACAGGATTGGTTGCTAGGAAAGTTGAACTGAAAATGATTTTTGCATTAGTTTTCAAATGTATATATTTTTTACCATTTGTCATAGAGTTATCCTCCCGCTTTAAAAATAATTTGCTTTCAAGTTTTGGGGTTTTGCTTCTGATGTCTTATTTTTGTTTACAATTCTATACATTTTGCTTTCAATTGTTTGGTTTTTGATTTCAACATCCATTATTTCACCCATCCTCAAAAACATGTTTACATTCTCAACTTTATTTTTCATGTTCACGATATATTTGATTTTGAATTCAATACATATGGCGTGAAATTGACCCCATACAAGTGCTCATTGTTCACATTTGTTTTCAGTAAACATTGGAGACAAAATATAGTTTGTCAAAAATCTAAGCCAACCTTCTATTTTTTGCCCCATAGTTGCGTACGTGTCGGTTTTGTTGCTAAACAACCAACCTCTCAATGCTACTTGTATCACCACCATTTGTGTTGTGGTGTTTCTATGTACAGTAAAATGAAACTCCAAAAGATTGTCTGCACTCTTCTGTTATTGTGCATTTCTTTTTTTACTCCTCCCAGGTCTGGAGTTGTAGCAATCAACAACACATTTGTGTAATTGTTATGTCATGAGTAATAATGTTTTTTTTTTGTGTGTTTTCACCCGTTGGATGTGATTTAGGTTCAGAATGATGTACAGTTGTGATTAAATTTGACACACTTTTAAACCCCCCACTCCCCAAAGTTATAGGACTTTGAGGCAGTATACATTGTAGAATGTAATTAATAATACTACTGACCCAACCTCATATCCAAGTACTTTACCTAAGTAGGCTATGACATATCTTAAAGTGGTTTCCAACCAGGGGTACAAGGCCCCCTCGGGGTACTTGGCCTTTCCACAGGGGGTACATGAGAAGACGCATGAGACCATAGGCCAGGGTTCCCCACCTGGCGGCCCGCAGGGTTTTTTATTTGTCCCCCCAAGTTGAGCCTCCCTTCCAAAAAAATAATCTATATATTTTGTATTTTTGACATAAGGCTGTAAATATACCAGCAAATCAGTTACCAGTGATTTTAATTTTGGAAATCTGTTCCAAAGTATTCCCACACATAAGAGAGATATGTGATCATACTGTACAGAGCCGTCGGGATGTATTCAGACCCCCTTTTCCACATTTTGTTACGTTACAGCCTTATTCTGAAATTAATTAAATAAAACAATTTCCTCTACATCTACACACACTACCCCATAATGACAACACAAAAACAGGTTTTTGGAAATGTTAACAAATTAAGAAAAAAAACATATCTTATTTACATATGTATTCAGACCCTTTGCTATGAGACTTGAAATTGAGCTCAGGTGCATCCTGATTCTATTGATCATCCATGATGTGATTGTAGTCTGCCTGTGGTAAATTCAATTGATTGGACATGATTTGGAAAGGCCCACACCTGTCTATAATTTGACAGTTCATGTCAGAGCAAGAACCAAACAATGAGGTCGAAGGAATTGTCCGTAGAACGCCAAGACAGGATTGTGTCGAGGCACAGATCTGGGGAAAACATTTCCACAGTATTGAAGGTTCCTAAGAACACAGTGGCCTCCATTATTCTTAAATGGAAGAAGTTTGGAACCACCAAGAGCTGGTCAAACTGAGCAATCGGGGGAGAAGGGCCTTGGTCAGGGAGGTGACCAAGAACCCGATGGTCACTGACAGAATTGTAGAGTTCCTCTGTGGAGATGGGAGAACCTTCCAGAAGGACAACCATCTCGGCAGCACTCCACCAAGTCGGCCTTTATGGTAGTGTGACAAGACGGAAGCCACTCCTCAGTAAAAGGCACATGACAGCCCGCTTGGAGTTGGCCAAAGACTTTGCCTAAAGACTCTCAGACCATGAGAAATAAGATTCTCTGGTCTGAGGAAATCAAGTTTGAATTTTTTGGCGCGAATGCCAAGTGCCACGTCTGGAGGATACCTGTCAACATCACTACGGTGAAGCATGTTTTTCAGCTGCAGGGACTGGGAGACTAGTCAGGATTGAGGCAAAGATGAATGGAGCAAAGTACAGAGAGATCCTTAATGAAAACCTGCTCCAGAGCACTCAGGACCTCAAGCTTGGGCGAAGGTTCACCTTCTAACAAGACAACGACCCTAAGCACACAGCCAAGACAGGCAACATCCGCACTGAGCTAAAGGGTAGAGCTGCCGCTTTCAAGGAGCGGGACTCTAACCCGGAAGCTTATAAGAAATCCCGCTATGCCCTCCGGTGAACCATCAAAGGCAACGCATCAATACAGGACTAAGATTGAATCGTACTACACCGGCTCCGACGCTCGTTGGATGTGGCAGGGATTGCAAACTATTAGACTACAAAAGAAAGCACAGCCGAGAGCTGCCCAGTGACACAAGCCTACCAGACTAGCTAAATGACTTCTATGCTCGCTTCGAGGAAAGTAACACTCAAACATGCATGAGTGCATCAGCTGTTCCGCAGACTGTGTGATCATGCTCGCCACAGCTGATGTAGGGCCTTTAAACAGGTCAACATTCACAAGGCCACAGGGCCAGGCAGATTACTAGGACTTGTACTCTTGAGCATGTGCTGGCCAACTGGCAAGTGTCTTCACTGACACTTTCAACCTCTCCCTGTCCGAGTCTGTAATACCAACATGTTTCAAGCAGACCACCATTGTCCCTGTGCCCAAGAACACTAAGGTAACCTGCCTAAAGGACTACCGACCTGTAGCACTCATGTCTGTAGCCATGAAGTGCTTTGAAAGGCTGGTCATGGCTCACATCAACACCATTATCCCAGAAACCCTAGACCCATTCCAATTTGCATACCCCCCCTAAAGATCCACAGATGATGCAGTCTCTATTGCACTGCACACTGCCATTTCCCACCTGGACAAAAGGAACACCTATGTGAGAATGCTATTCATAGACTACAGCTCAGCGTTCAACATTATAGTGCCCACAAAGCTCATCACTAAGCTGAGGACCCTGGGACTAAACACCTCCCTCTGCAACTGGATCCTGGACTTCCTGACGGACCGCCCCCAGGTGGTAAGGGTAGGTATCAACACATCCGCCACGCTGATCCTCAACATGGGGGCCCCTCAGGTGTGCGTAATCAGTCCCCTCCTGTACTCCCTGTTCACTCATGACAACACGGCCAGGCACGACTCCAAAACCATCATTAAGTTTGCAGATGACACAACAGTGGTAGGCCTGATCACAGACAATGACAAGACAGCCTATAGGGAGGAGGTTCAAGATCTGACCGTGTGGTGCAGGAACAACAACCTCTCTCTCAATGTGATCAAGACAGAGGAGAGGATTGTGGATTACAGGAAAAGGAGTACTGAGCACGCCCACATTCTCATTGACGGAGCTGTATAGTGAAGTAGGTTCCAAGTAGGCTTCAAGTATCTTGGCATCCACATCACCAACAAACTAACATGTTCCAAGACTCCCGAGTGGCGCAGCAGTCTGGGCTTCTGAATGGCTCAGCGTTCTAAGGTACTGCATCTCAGTGCAAGAAGCATCACTACTGTCCTTGATTCGAATCCAGGCTGTATCACATCCGGCCGTGATTGAGAGTCCCATAGGGTGGCGCACAATTGGCCCAGCATCGTCCAGGTTTGGCTGGGGTAGGCCGTCATTGTAAATAAGGATTTGTTCTTAACTGACTTAACATGTTTTAAATGTAAAACTTGTTTTTAAGACAGTCGTGAAGAGGGCACGACTAAACCTGTTCCCTCTCAGGAGACTGAAAAGATTTGGCATGGGTCCTCAAAAAGGTTCTCCAGCTGCACCATCGAGAGCATCCTGACTGGTTGCATCACTGCCTGGTATGGCAACCCATCGGCCTGCGACCACAATGCACTACAGAGGGTAGTGCGTACGGCCAAGTACATCACTGGTGGCCAAGCTTCCTGCCATCCAGGACCTCTATACAAACCAGTGTCAGAGGAAGGCCCTAAAAATTGCCAAAGACTCCAGCCACCCTAGTCATAGACTGTTCTCTGCTACCGCAGGGCAAGTGGTACCGGAGTGCCAAATCCTGGTCCAAGAGGCTTCTAAACAGCTTCTACCCCAAAGCCATAAGACTCCTGAACATCTAATCAAATGGCTACCCAGACTATTTGCATTGCCCCCTTCCTCTTTTACCCTGCTGCTACTCTTTGTTATTATCTATGCATAGTCACTTTAACTCTACCTACATGTACATATTACCTCAACTAACCGATGCCCCCGCACATTGACTGTGTACCAGTACCCCCGTATATAGCCTCACTATTGCTATCTTACTGCTGCTCTAATTATTTGTAACTTTATCTGCATTGTTGGTTAAGGGCTTGTAAAGTAAGAATTTCACTGTAAGGTATTCGACGCATGTGAGAAACCTGACAGAGCTTGAGATGATCTGCAGAGTAGAATGAGAGAAACACAGGTGTGCCAAGATTGTAGCGTCACCCAAGAAGACTCGAGGCTGTAATCGCTGCCAAAGGTGCTTCAACAAAGTACTGAGTAAAGGGTCTGAATACTTATGTAAATGTGATATCAGTTTTGTATTTGTAATAAATTAGCACAAATTTAACAGCATTTGCTTTGTCATTATGGGGTATTGTGTGCGGATTGATGAGGGGGGGAAAAACAATTTAAACAATTTTAGAGTAAGGCTATAACCTAACAAAATGTGAAATGTCAAGGGGTCTTGCTACTTTCCGAAAGCACTGCTTCTGTAGTGATTGCCGTTTGGGGTTTTCGGCTGGGGTTCTGTATAGCACTTTGACATCTGATGTAAAAAGGTCTTTAAAAATACATTTGATTGTATATACATTACTGTTCAAAAATTTGGGGTCACTTAGAAAGGTCCTTGTTTTTGAAAGAAAAGCACATATTGTTCAGAAATACAGTGTAGACAACTTTTACATTGTAAATTACTATTGTAGCTGGAAACCACAGATTTATGTAATATCTACATAGACAGAGGCCCATTATAGGCAACCATCACTCGTGTTCAAATGGCACGTTGTTGTTAGCTAATACAAGTTTATTAGAAAACCCTTTTGCAATTGTTAGCATAGCTGAATACATTTTCTGATTAAAGAAGCAATGAAACTGGCCTTTAGACAAGTTGAGTATATGGAGCATCAGCATTTGTGGGTTCGATTACAAGTATAGTTGATTCCTGCCATAGGCTTACTGTTAAAATACACATGGCGGGGTACTCCGAGCAGAGCAAAATTCAGTTGTTGGGGCAAAAAGTGGGGAAACACTGATTTAAAAAAGACAGATCCCACCAAAGGTCTCATATCGGACATGTTTAGGTTTATTTCACACTCATAAATAATATATACACATACACAAAACAATACATTCTGTATAAAATGTATTGGATGGGATAGATATGGAATCAGGTCAAAGTCAGAACATGCCAAATATATCAGTCTTGAGATAAAAAAATAAATTGTACAATTAACGTACACACAAGACATAACACTAAATATCAATCAGTTAATGTAATTTCTTTTGGGTGCAGGTCTTGCTGTGGTATCCAGATTCTGTTTTTTTTACTGAAAGTAGCATAAAGCAATGCATTCTGCTTGTGTTGACAAATTACTATCATCCCAATAGAATGCAAATATTGAGTTCTGGCATTATCAGCAACTACACATTCCACAAATCAACACTGGCCTTGGCCTAATCCCACTGAATTTACTGTACCACTGCATTTTATAGTTGATGTGCTATGCATTCAAAGCAAGCAACTTATACAGGAGGGCTGTATGTATTTGCACCAGTTGTGTTACTCCTGAGGATTTGGTTGTGATTGCATAGGGACCAATCCAAAACAGAAATTAGGTTCTTAAAATGTCTGCTAGTTGCAGGATGTCACTTTTCATTTGGTGAGGTCTTTCAGGTACTGCAAGCCTTGGTTGGTGTAGCCACCTAATGCTGTAGGGCCCGATGAGAGAGCAGATATGGATGACTGCACCCCTGGAATGAAATAACAGAAACTCTTGAAATTGCTCAATTTTAGACTTGTAAGTCTGGAAAAGTCCTTTATGACTCAGCTGTCAACCATTTCTTACCCGAGTTCCACACCTCGACAGGGGAGAATCCCATTTTTGGGAAGGCTGGAAGCTAGACGAAAACAATATACGTTTAATCCTCCCTCACCTCGTACTCCATAGTGCATTATTCTGGCTGTCAGTTAAATCACAGTACAATAAAGGCATATTTACCTCAAAGCCAAAATACTTCACCCACTCATCCACTGCAGGGGGAATGGCAGCTTTAGCTTTTCCAAGGACCTCTGAGCCCTGCGCACTTCCCCCTAATAATCCAGAATCATAGGTAACATACAAAGCACCTCCTGCAATAGTCACCTTAGTGGCCAACCTGTGAGAGAAAAAGAACGACACGGAGATAAGACAACTAAGTGGATGGCGAAGTGCCACGTATTTGATGACAGAGAAACATGCCTTGTTAAACGTTACACCTGGCATGAAAGTGTACAAACACATTCACGTGTCAAATGCACAATAAGTACATTCATACCTTGAAAACCACCACACATATTGCATCAACGTTTGCTAGCTATCTGGCATATCTTTGCTAGTTAACGTTAAGCAGTTATTGTTGTTAGCTACATGTTACTAGCTAGTTAACTAGCAGATCGTGTGCTGTTTAGCTAGCTGGCTGGATATTGACTATTGAACATAAATTCAAATCTAAATTAAAGCTAGCTACTACAGTTAGCCAACTAGCTAAATGTTAACTTGCTAACCAGCTTGCTAGCTAACGTTAGCTATACTTTCTCGAGAACTTACTTTAGAACAGGCAATAGCTTAGCAGCCATAGTGTCACAGGTAAATCTATATATTTCTTGAATTAACGTTGTGTATTTACTGGCTAGTTGCAACAGCACACATTAAATGAATGAACTCGACAACGAAGAGTAACCGGCTACGCTACCTCAATAACTACGTTGAAGGGCAACCCCGTGACACAGTTATTTTTTAAACGATTTTTTTTAACGAGAGTAGCGGATTCGCAAAAATATAATACATCAAAATAAATATATTTAGAGACGGTCATGTTTCAAATAATTTATATTATACTACAAATCATATTTTTTTCTGGATTTCGTCTGGGTATAAAAACGAATAATGATAATAATGAAAGTTCGTGATTATGCTGAAGCTGCTGATGATGGGGGAGGGGGGTGCGGATTTGATTTATGTGTACATTTCAGAACACAAGAAAACATGTGCATAAATGTATTTACATTTAACTAGGCAAATCAGTAAAGAACCAATTCTTATTTACAATGATGGCCTACCAAAAGGCAAAAGACCTCCTGCGGGGGCTGGGTTAAAAAAAAGTAAGAGGAACTCTGGTCTTCTAGGCAGAGTTCCTCTGTCTAGTGCCTGTGTTCTTTTGCCCATCTTAATCTTTTCTTTTTATATGCCAGTCTGAGATATGGCTTTTTCTTTAAACTCTGCCTTGACTTTGAGACTGGTGTTTTGCGGGTACTATGTAATGAAGCTGCCAGTTGAGGACTTGTGAGGCGTCCGTTTCTGGTTGCTGATAATGGGCCTCTGTACGCTTATGTAGATATTCCAGCTACAATAGTAATTTACAACATTAGCAATGTCTACACTGTATTTCTGATCAAATTGATGTTATTTTAATGGACAAAAAAGTGTTTCTTTAAAAAACAAGGAAATGTCTAAGTGAGCCCAAACTTTTGAAAGAGATATATATATATATATATATACAGTATATATATAGGACAGAACACACATCACGACAAGAGAGACAACACAGCACTAGATAAAGAGAGACCTAAACAAAACAACATAGCAAGGCAGCAACACATGACAACACAACATGGAAGCAGCACAAAACATGGTACAAACATTATTGGGCACAGACAACAGCACAAAGGGAAAGAAGGTAGAGACAACAATACATCACACAAATCAGTCACAACTGTCAGGAAGAGTGTCCATGATTGAGTCTTTGAATGAAGAGATTGAGATAAAACTGTCCAGTTTAAGCTTTTGTTGCAGCTTGTTCGCTAGTTGCAGCAAACTGATAAAAGTAATCAAGGCACAATAAAGTTAGAGACATATTGATGACTGTAATAATGAGGGGGATAATAATAGGCCTATCAATAATAATATCTGCTGTTATCATTTTATTGCTCTGGTTGGTGCACCCTAATTGATTTAGCCTATAATTTAGCTGGCTGCATCCCCTCCCTATAATAATAGGCGCATTCAAGTCGGTGACCATCGTTGGTCTCCGCCTTTCAAAGTGTGTTGCATTACAGGGATTTTTTTTTGTCTGACTTGTGCCTACTTGTCGACTGCATGAACTTTACAACAACCATGTGATGAAGTTTAGACTGCAGTTTGACTTCAATTTTCTGAAGTTGCTCCTCACTAGCTCGAACTTGCAGTCATCCCCTGCATTGTGGGAGGCACTATTCATCAACCAATCATTAGTGTTTTTGTTTGACCTACGTGAAGGAACCGCCTTCGCCGTAGGAGGGACATGCAGGGATCATGGCGGAAGTGGATACCAAGTCTGAATCAGGAACAGTGTTGAGTAAAGTTGAAGATGATGAATGTAAAATCGCAGTATCACATAATGGAGGAAAAAGGAAATTGTCAAAAATTGGAATGGATGATGAGTCAGATAAGTATCTGTTTCTTGTTGGGATGCGTTTTTATTTTATTTATAAGGCTGTGTATCTGAGAATCCTATCATAGCCAGGGTGTTGATGGAGGTAGATATGGGATACTTCAAGAGAACCCAAGATGTCCGTTCTATCGGCTAACATGCAATCATTGGAAAATAAAATTAGTGACCTACTGTAATGGGTGTCGTCGTTGGATGAGGAGGAATCGGACCGAAGCGCAGCGTGGTAAGTGTTCATGACTTTTATTGAACTGAACACTGAAACAAAAATAACAAGGTGAATAAACGAACCCAAAACAGTCCTGTCAGGTGAAGAACACTAAACAGAAAACAACTACCCACAAAACACAGGTGGGAAAAAAGCTACCTAAGTATGGTTCCCAATCAGAGACAACAATAGTCAGCTGTCCCTGATTGAGAACCATACCCGGCCAAAACAAAGAAATACAAACCATAGAAAAAAGAACATAGAATGCCCACCCAAATCACACTCTGACCAAACCAAAATAGAGACATAAAAAGCTCTCTAAGGTCAGGGCGTGACACCTACGAGCAAGATTAAACTACCAACGGGATATTAAAAATTGAAATATCTTCTGTTTCGCCAAGTCGTGGCTGAAAAACGACATTAAAAACATACAGCTGGCAGTTTTACACTGTATAAGCAGGATAGAACAGCAGCCTCTGGTAAGATGAGGGGTGGTGGTCTATGTATATTTGTAAACAACAGCTTGTGGACGATATCTAAGGAAGTCTCAAGGTTTTGCTCGCCTGAGGTAGAGTATCTCATGATAAGCTGTAGACCACACTATCTACCAAGAGAGTTTTCATCTGTATTTTCCATAGCTGTCTACATACCACCACAGGCCGATGCTAGCACTAAGACCGCACTCAATCAGCAGTATCCCGCCATAAGCAAACAGAAAAACGCTTATCCAGAAGTGGTGCTCCTAGTGGCCGGGCACTTTAATGCAGTGAAACTTAAATCCATTTTCTACCTGCATGTCAAATGTGCAAATGAGCAAACTCTAGACCACTTTTACTCCACACACAGATAAGCATACAAAGCTCTCCCTCGCCCTCCATTTGGAAAATCTGGCCATAATTCTATGCTCCTGATAGAAGACAATATATAAGCAGGAAGAACCAGTGACTCGGTCAATAAAAAATTGGACAGATGAAAAAGATGCTAAGCTAAAGGACTGTTTTGCTAGCACAGACTGGAATATGTTCCGGGATTCTTCCGATGGCATTGAGGAGTACACCACGTCACATGCTGACCAGACCGGACACGTCGCGTGCGCGAGCGGCGCAAAATAAATGTAGAAATCCATGATATTCAATTATTGCACCCACACTGCTCGCATGCGCCAACGAGCGTCTGCGATGCCAAGGGCTAAAATAGAAGTCATTCCTATTTCTGATGGAGATCGTGCTGAAAGTCCTGCCTCTCCCATCTCCTCATTGGTTTATAGAAGCAGGAACCCATGTGCCATCTTCTCATTGGTTATATCCACGTGGGTGATTGAAAGACAAACTTTGTTGCCGGTTGTCATGGTAATACTATGAATGTTTAGATGAGATCACCATATATGTTAAAAGATGAAAAGGCCTGGAAAGAGGAGAGATGACTAGAAATGATTCGGTTGGCCGTTTTATGTGTGGATTCATTGTCGGAGTAGAGGTCCTAGTGCATTTCAGGTAAAATAACAACTCAATGTTTATATCCCAGGACAAATGAGCTAGTAACAGCAAGCTAGCGAAATAGGACAAATTAGCTAGCAACAGCAAGCTAGCTAAATAGGACAAATTAGCTAGCAAGTGCAAGCTAACTAGCTAAATTGCCATACATTTGAATGCTTTTCGACCTGTCCCCAAATTAATGTCATTGGTTCAGAGTTTGTTTTGATATTTTAACCTGCACGTCGTGATCGCGTTTGGTGTAGGGGGACAAAATACATGTATGCACGATAGCTCACGATGGCGCACACGCGCAGCCGGTTTGGGTTCTGTGTTAGTCAGTGGCATCATCAATAAGTGCATCGATGACGTCGTCCCCACAGTGACCATATGTACATTCCCCAAACAGAAGCCATGGATTACAGGCAACATCCGCACTAAGCTAAAGGGTAGAGCTGCTGCTTTCAAGGAGCGGGACTCTAACCCAGAAGTTTATAAGAAATCCCACTATGCCCTCCGACGAACCATCAAACAGGCAAAGTGTCAATACAGGACTAAGATCGAATCGTACTACACCGACTCCGACTCTCGTTGGATGTGGCAGTGCTTGTAAACTATTACAGACTACAAAGGGAAGCACAGCCAAGAACTGTCCAGTGACACAAGCATACCAGACAGATTATCAGAATGTGTACTCCAAGCATGCGCTGACCAACTGGCAAGTGTCTTCACTGACATTTTCAACCTCTCCCTGTCTGAGTCTGTAATACCAACATGTTTCAAGCAGACCACCATTGTCCCCGTGCCCAAGAACACTAAGGTAACCTGCCTAAATGACTACCGACCATAGCACTCATGTCTGTAGCCATGAAATGCTTTGAAAGGCTGGTCATGGCTCACTTCAACACCATTATCCCAGAAACTCTAGACCCACACCAATTTGCATACCACCCCAACAGATCCACAGATGATGCAATCTCTATTGCACTCCACACTGCCCTTTCACACCTGGACAAAAGGAACACCTATGTGAGAATGCTATACATTGTTCAAAACCATAGTGCCCTCAAAGCTCATCACTAAGCTAAGGACTGCAGGATTTGAGTCCCTGGCGGCGTAGTGTGTTACTGATGGTAGGCTTTGTTACTTTGGTCCCAGCTCTCTGCAGGTCATTCACTAGGTCCCCCCGTGTGGTTCTGGGATTTTTGCTCACCGTTCTTGTGATCATTTTGACTCCACGGGGTGAGATCTTGCGTGGAGCCCCAGATCGAGGGAGATTATCAGTGGTCTTGTATGTCTTCCATTTCCTAATAATTGCTCCCACAGTTGATTTCTTCAAACCAAGCTGCTTACCTATTGCAGATTCAGTCTTCCCAGCCTGGTGCAGGTCTACAATTTTGTTTCTGGTGTCCTTTGACAGCTCTTTGGTCTTGGCCATAGTGGAGTTTGGAGTGTGACTGTTTGAGGTTGTGGACAGGTGTCTTTATACTGATAACAAGTTCAAACAGGTGCCATTAATACAGGTAACGAGTGGAGGACAGAGGAGCCTCTTAAAGAATAAGTTACAGGTCTGTGAGAGCCAGAAATCTTGCTTGTTTGTAGGTGACCAAATACTTATTTTCCACCATAATTTGCAAATAAATTCATTAAAAATCCTACAATGTGATTTTCTGGATTTTTTTCCCCTCATTTTGTCTGTCATAGTTGAAGTGTACCTATGATAAAAATTGGGAGAACTTGCACAATTGGTGGCTAAATACTTTTTTGCCCCACTGTATATATATATATATATACAGGGGGGGGGTGTTAGAATAGCATTTATGTATTTTGTATATAGTTCTTTCTTTCAAAATGTATCACTGTACCAATTTGGCCACTTGGGTACATTTGTGTGGGACACCTGGGTGACTTCATGCTCAATGTCATGTAGCTTGCTCATTTTTGAAGTTATCTGTCCAAAACTTTGCTCAGCTATTGTTGCCATCTTATGTTCATCATTCAAATCATCCAAAAATCATGTTCAAATCATGTTCTTGGTCATTTGAAAGATGATGCAGCAACAATAGAAAAACAGAAAACGTATGTTTATTTCCTTGTATTTTCTTCTACCAGATCTATTGTGTTATATTCTCCTACATTCAATTCACATTTCCACAAAATTCAGAGTGTTTCCTTTCAAACGATATCAAGAATATGCATATTCTTGCCTCTGGGCCTGAGCTACAGGCAGTTAGATTAGGGTATGTCTTTAGGCGGAAATTGAGAAGAAGGGGGGATACCCCAAAGAAGTTAAGCTTCCTTCCCCTGCTTTTGATCAGCTCCTTTTGTTGGTAGTGTTCACTCTGGCTGAACTCCAAACTTCCCCTCAGCCCTGCTACCTCCTCACACAACTTTTCCAGTGTTGCATGGATTCCAGCAAGAGCACTAATCTCTACCTCAATGGTAAGTAAATAGTCCGTGTCTGTAGATGAATCAGTTTTTTTTTTTTTGTCAGGTTAAAGTTATTTTGTGAGGTGGTCGGATCTTTCCATGATGGAGTATGTTGTTCCTCCATAGCGTAAAGCTGTTGCTACTCGTTGATTTCCTTCAGGATCTCCTTAGTGTCCAGATTGGCGCTTTACTGCAACCAGTTGTTTTACGAAGTCTTTCCCACGACAACGATAGGTGTCTGTAGTACAGCCAGCTAGCACTCGCGGAATCCACGCAAAAAAAGGAACACAAACTTGCAGTCCCAGCCGTAAAGGCTAACCGCGTCGTGGAATCCTGAGCAACAAAACTTTAGTTCAGATTAAAAATTATTTAATTCAAATGTTTTAATATAAACAACAAACCGAGTGTGGACGGTACAATGTTCTGTTGCCTGAGGCCAAGCTTCCTGCCATCCAGGAACTCTATACCAGGTGGTGTCAGAGGAAGGCCCTAAAAATTGTGAAAGACTCCAGCCACCATAGACTGTTCTCTCTGCTACCGCATGGCAAGTGGGACCAGAGCGCCAAGTCTAGGTCCAAGAGGCTTCTAAACAGCTTCTACCCCCAAGCCATAAGACTCCTGAACATATAATCAAATGGCTACCCAGACCTAGAGAAACCTCTCTAGGTTTCTTCCTAGGTTCTGGTCTTTCTAGGGAGTTTTTCCTAGCCACAGTGCTACTACACTTGCATTGCTTGCTGTTTGGGGTTTTAGGCTGGGTTTCTGTACAGCACTTTGTGACATCAGCTGATGTAAGAAGGACTTTATAAATATATTTGATTGATTAAATTAATTGAGAAAGCAAGCGACTCTAGTGTTGATGATATAGTAGTAGATACACCCCAGCCATTAGTGAATGTCTGTCAATCAAGAGAACCGGACATGCTTTGTGTGAAAAAGGTGGATTTTGTGCCGTTTATTGCAACGATTATTCATTGTACTGCTCAAGTGTTGAAGAAATCCTCAAAATTGGACATCAGAGCCTCCCGGGTGACGCAGTGGTTAAGGGCACAGCTGTGCCATCAGAGACTCTGGGTTCGCGCCCAGGCTCTGTCGTAACCGGCCGCGACCGGGAGGTCCGTGGGGCGACGCACAATTGGCCTAGCGTCGTCCGGGTTAGGGAGGGGTTGGCCGGTAGGGATATCCTTGTCTCATCGAGCACCAGCGACTCCTGTGGCGGGCCGGGCGCAGTGTGCGCTAACCAAGGTTGCCAGGTGCACGGTGTTTCCTCCGACACATTGGTGCAGCTGGCTTCCGGGTAGGATGCGCGCTGTGTTTAGAAGCAGTGCGGCTTGGTTGGGTTGTGTATCGGAGGACGCATGACTTTCAACCTTCGTCTCTCCTGAGCCCGTACGGGAGTTGTAGCGATGAGACAAGATAGTAGCTACTAAAAACAATTGGATACCACGAAATTGGGGAGAAAAAGGGGTAAAAAAAAAAACATTATATAAAAAAAAAAAAAAATTGGACATCATTGTGGCTGCGGCAAGAAACGTTTCCGGGCTTGAAAGAATTCACAGCAGAAGACCTGCAAGGGGTACTGGCAACGGAAGAAGTACCGCCCTCCCAGGCTCCTGAGCCTGTGTAGGGATCAGATTGCACAGGATTTTATTAACAGAAGTAGCTTGGATTTTGGTTAATGTTTTTTGTTTTTGGTGAATTTGTTCATCCAAAACGTATTTTGTTTTTGGGGATATTTCATAACCCCAATATTTTACTGCCGCTAGTCATATGTATACAGTGGATATTTACAGATAAATGTGATGTTTGAAGCTTTCTCAACCCCAATTGATAGTACAATGCAGTGGAGACTGCTGAGGGGAGGACGGCTCATAATAATGGCAGAAATGGAGTCAATGGAATGGTAGCAAACATCTGGTTTCCATGTGGTTGATACCATTCCATTGATTCAATTCCAGCCATTACTATGAGCCGTCCTCCCTTCAGCAGCCTCCACTGGTACAATGTACACACATACACGCATATTTTCAGTTTCTGAGTGTGTGATATGGGGGTTGGAGACATGTTTATTTTGACATTACAAAGAAAAACTTTTATAAACAATGGCTGATGCACCTCCCAACTTCACTCCAGGACTTTGGTCTATAGTCGGTTACAGGTGTAAAATAAACACCTGAAACTAGATCCCCTACATACTGGTCTTGACGAGAAGACAAAAACTGTATAATTCCAGTATATGTGGAAGAAGAGTTAAAATAGTGTCACCTTGTTAACAACCAAAGAGCAAGTTGCATCACAGGCTGTCTTTCCATTTCAGATCAAATCAAATCAAATGTATTTATATAGCCCTTCGTACATCAGCTGATATCTCAAAGTGCTGTACAGAAACCCTGCCTAAAACCCCAAACAGCAAGCAATGCAGGTGTTGAAGCACGTTGGCAAGGAAAAACTCTCTAGAAAGGCCAAAACCTAGGAAGAAACCCAGAGAGGAACCAGGCTATGATAGGTGGCCAGTCTTCTTCTGGCTGTGCCGGATGGAGATTATAACAGAACACGGCCAAGATGTTCAAATGTTCATAAATGACCAGCATGGTCAAATAATAGGTAGCACGTCCGGTGAGCAGGTCAGGATTCCATAGCCACAGGCAGAACAGTTGAAACTGGAGCAGCAGCACGGCCAGGTGGACTGGGGACAGAAAGGAGTCATCATGCCAGGTAGTCCTGAGGCATGGTCCTAGGGCTCAGGTCCCCCGAGAGAGAGAAAGCAAGAGAGAAAGAGAGAGAATTAGAGGGAGCATACTTAAATTCACACAGGACACCGGATAAGACAGGAGAAGTACTCCGGATATAATAAACTGACCCTAGCCCCTCGACACAAACTACTGCAGCATAAATACTGGAGGCTGAGACAGGAGGGGTCAGGAGACACTGTGGCCCCATCCGATGATACCGCCGGACAGGGCCAAACAGGAAGGATATAACCCCATCCACTTTGCCAAAGCACTGCCCCCACACCACTAGAGGGATATCTTCAACCACCAACATACCATCCTCAGACAAGGCCGAGTATAGCCCACAAAGATCTCCGCCACGGCACAACCCGGGGGGGGGGGGGGGGTAATAGGGTTAGAGGCAGAGAATCCCAGTGGAAAGAGGGGAACTGGCCCGGCAGAGACAGCAAGGGCGGTTCGTTGCTCCAGAGCCTTTCCGTTCACCTTCACTGGGCCAGACTTCACTCAATCATATGACCCACTGACAAGATGAGATTTCCCCTAAAAACCGGAATATCCGGTTGTTGGGGACTCGGCAGAGGCTACTTGCTTCCGCCTTACCACTCAAACAAGCTCATTGAGTACGGCATTGCAGTCACAAGATGAAGGCTTTTACTAAACTCTTAATAGTTGGTGCTATAGGAGTAGCTTTTGTTGCTTTCCAATGGAGTGGTCCCACCTTGGACTCAGGTAAGATATTTATTTAGCTTCTTCCAATCCTTGACTGGTCTATCAAGTAAAACTGTTTCAAAGTGCACGTTTCTTACACGTTTAAATCCAAATCAACACTGTTGGAATGTGTTTCCGTTTTGTTTTGGTATGCTAAGTGATGAGTAATGTTTGGTGCAGTCCTTGGTGCACTACTTGGTGCACTCGTTGTACTCCGTAATAACCAATCTGATATGAATGAATTCACAAACACTTATTTAATGCAACTTTCAGGTTTACTGAGCTAAGCTTTCGGCCAGATTACCTTTGTGAGTGCAATACAGTACAATACACATACGGTAATACAGTATAGTCGTCCTAGGCCTGAAAGGAGTCAGAGGCAACCATGTGGAATTGGAACCATACAGAACTACAGCCTACTACTTAATATGCATTCCACTCATAACTGATTTAGGGTGGAACATGTAGTAGTTGATAATCTGGCTAGAGTAGTTTCCATGTACAGTAAAAAGCAGTGGAAATTGCAATCACAGCATTATACTTCTAATAATCTATCACATTTAAACTTAGGTTATCGTTATTTCTATAAGTGTGGACATTTGTTTCCCCCGCAACTTCTCACCATAAATTAGCCTGGGTTTTTTCCGAACCAAAAGCAGCAAACTCAGGCACTATCTAACAATTAACTTTGTTCATAACCCACTGGGCACAGACATCAATTCAACGTCTATTCAACATAATTTCATTGAAATTACACGTAAAAAAACGTTGATTCAAACAGTGTGTGCCTAGTGGGAAGTGTTTAAAGCAGTAATTCTCTATGGCCTATAATTAACATTCCCCTTGTTTCTACTCATATAGATTACACATTGTACTATACACTGAGTCCTAGACAGACATAAAGATCCATATCATCATGCTAGTTGGATGCCAGGAAAGTGTCCATTAGGTCTAGGATGCAGCACGTACTTTAGTGCACATCAAATGCACATTTTCTTGATAGTGTTATGCAGGTGAGTGAGGACCCAAAAGCGGTTTAACAAAAACAGAGTCCTTTAATGTCAAAACACAGGGAAGACATAGATCCTCTTCAGATGTATAGATTGACAAAATAGACAACCCGCAGAGAGGGCGACAAATAAATCATAAAGTCCTCTGATATTTACAGAAGATTCCCCTTCTTAGCAGCAGAGGAGAATAGCAGGGTTAGCGGCGACAGACTGCTGGTCTCTCTGGGTAGGCGCGGGTTGTAGAGGACAGAGGTACCTGATCACACGTAGCATCAGATGAACAGGCAGATTCCGACAGGACGGGACAAGGGTGAAGCAAACGAGACGATAGTTTGGTTCTGGCATGAGAAACTCAAACGAGAATCTGACAAAGACAGAAGCAGGAACAGAGAGAGAAATAGAGACCTAATCAGAGGGGAAAAGGGAACAGGTGGGAAAAGGGTGAACGAGGTAGTTAGAGAGGATGAGGTACAGCTGGGGGAAGGAGAGGAAGAGAAGGTAACCTAATACGACCAGCAGAGGGAGACGGAGTGAAGAGAAAGAACAGGAACAAGACATAATATGACAATACATGACAGATAGGCCTCACGTCGAAAATAAACATCTCCATTCTATTCCCTTGTCTGAGGTTTTTCCCTTTTGAATTTTGTTTAGACAAACTATACTGTAAGATGTAATGAGTACTGCCAGAACAGGACTGGCCACCCCTCATAGCCTGGTTCCTCTCTAGGTTTCTTCCTAGGTTTTGGTCTTTCTAGGGAGTTTTTCCTAGCCACCGTGCTTCTACACCTGCATTGCTTGCTGTTTGGGGTTTTAGGCTGGGTGTCTGTACAGCACTTTGAGATATCAGCTGATGTACGAAGGGCTATATAAATACATTTGATTTGATACTGTAATGACTTTCAACGTGGCTGGTTTTCAGAGTCTTTAAAGGGTGCACGGGTCCTGGTGACTGGTGCCAGTACAGGTATAGGTGAACAAATGGCATATCACCTTGCCGGCTTTGGTGCCCAGGTGGTTATTACAGCCAGGAGGGAGAAGGTTCTACAGCAGGTCAGTGACACTTCAATCAGGTGTTTTCATCAATGTCGCTAGGCAATAGTTGTCTATGACAATACCTTAATGTTTTTCATAATTATGTTACTCTTATGCAAACATCACTCTCTTGTACTGCAGGTAGTAGAGAAGTGCCAGGGTTTGGGGGCCCAGAAAGCTCTCTACGTAGCAGCAGACATGGCCAATCCTTCTGACCCAGAGAGAGTGGTGCAGTTTGCTGTGGACAAGCTGGGAGGACTGGACTACCTGGTGCTGAACCACATAGGTTCCAGCCCATTCGCCATGTGGGACGGAGATGTGGAGCACACTAGATGGTTAATGCAGGTGGGGTATCTATCTCGACTACTGTGTTTCATGTGACCCAGTAGGATGACATGTACATGTAGCTACCGTTATATGTACAGTACCACTATTACAATAGTGTTATTTTATCTCCTCTTTTACTTGCTCTTTGTCAGGTAAATTTCCTCAGCTATCTGCAGATGGCGAAGACTGCTCTGCCCACCCTTGAGCAGAGTAGCGGTTCCATTGTGGTCGTCTCCTCCTTATTAGGTGAGTCAGAGCTCTTCTCTAAACTAAGCTTTCCAAGTGACCCTGGACCTATGATTGGCTAATGTTTTGGTCCCACAGGAAAAATGTGCAGCCCGTTCATGGCCCCCTACACATCCACAAAGTTTGCCCTGAACGGTTTCTTTGGGACGCTGCAGCATGAGCTGGCCATGCAGAAGAGCAACGTGTCCATTACTATCACCGTCCTGGCCCTGATCGATACGGACTCGGCTATGGAGAAAGTCAAGTACGATATTGTTGATATCAACTTCAGTCAAGTTGTAACCGCACAAAGTGTTTTATGGTTGTCTTGATAGTTGTTAGAGCACCTATATCCAAGTATCATTGGATACATTTAAAAAATATTGAAATGATGCAGAGTCCCCACTGTTTGTATTACAGGGGGTTCACCAACATCCCAGCCTGGCCGGCCAGTGAGGCAGCGCTTCACATCATCACTTCTGGAGCCACTCGTCAGACTGAGTCTTACTACCCCTGGTTCTGGTATTATGGCTCTCTCATCAGAGACTGGTTCCCCTACTTAAGGGATATATCTATACGTAACTTTTATAAATATTAAACGTATGCTTGAAATATACGTTATGATGAGAGAGAACAATCAAGATAGCATACAATTCTTTTTTATTTATTTCACCTTTATTTAACCAGGTAGGCCAGTTGAGAACAAGTTCTCATTTACAACTGCGACCTGGCCAAGATAAAGCAAAGCAGTGCGACACAAACAACAACACAGAGTTACACATGGAAAAAACAAACATACAGTCAATAACACAATAGAGAAAAAAATATATAAATTATATAGAGCCCTTATTGCATGGAACTTCCTTCCATCTCATATTGCTCAAATAAACAGCAAACCTGGTTTCAAAAAACAGACAAAGCAACACCTCACAGCACATCGACTCTCCCCTATTGGTCTAGATAGTTTGTGTGTATGCATTGATATGTAGGCTGTGTGTGCCTTTAAAAACAAATGTATGCAGTTCTGTCCTGCTGTTCTTGTTTATTGATGTTCTGTATTACAGTGGCTTGTGAAAGTATTCACCCCCTTGGCAGTTTTCCTATTTTGTTGCCTTACAACCTGGAATAAAAATAGATTTTGGGGGGGTTTGTATCATTTGATTTACATAAGATGCCAACCACTTTGAAGATGCAAAATATTTTTTATTGTGAAACAAACAAGAAATAATACAAAAAAACTGAAAACTTGCAGCTGAGCGTGCATATAGTTGAAGTCGGAAGTTTACATACACTAAGGTTGGAGTCATTAAAACTCATTTTTCAACCACTCCACAAATTTCTTGATAACAAACTATGGTTTTGGCAAGTCGGTTAGGACATCTACTTTGTGCATGACACAAGTCATTTTTCCAACAATTGTTTATAGACAGATTATTTCACTTATAATTCACTGTATCACAATTCCAGTGGGTCAGAAGTTTACATACACTAAGTTGACTGTGCCTTTAAACAGCTTGGAAAATTCCAGAAAATTATGTCATGGTTTTAGAAGCTTCTGTTAGGCTAATTTACATTATTTGAGTGAATTGGAGGTGCACTTGTGGATGTATTTCAAACTCAGTGCCTCTGCTTGACATCATGGGAAAATCAAAAGAAATCAGCCAAGACCTCAGAAAAACAATTGTAGACCTCCACAAGTCTGGTTCATCCTTGGAAGCAATTTCCAAACGCCTGAAAGTACCACGTTCATTTGTACAAACAACAGTACGCAAGTATAAACATCATGGGACCAAGCAGCCGACATACCTGACCTCAATCCTATATAAAATTTGTGAGCAGAACTGAAAACGCGTGTGTGAGCAAGGAGGCCTACAAACCTGACTCAGTTACACCAGCTCTGTCTTGAGACATTCACCCAACTTATTGTGGGAAGCTTGTGGAAGGCTAACCAAAACATTTGACCCAAGTTAAACAATTTAAAGGCAATTCTACCAAATACTCATTGAGTGTATGTAAACTTCTGACCCACTGGGAATGTTTTATTTATTTGACCTTTATTTAACTAGGCAAGTCAGTTAAGAACAAATTCTTATTTTCAATGACGGCCTAGGAACAGTGGGTTAACTGCCTGGTCAGGGACAGATCAACAGATTTGTACCTTGTCAGCTCGGGGATTTGAACTTGCAACCTTTCGGTTACTAATCCAACGCTCTAACCACTAGGCTATAAAATAACTCAACGCTGAAATAAATGATTCTCTCTACTATTATTCTGACATTTCACATTCTTATAATAACGTGGTGATCCTAACTGACCTAAGACAGGGACTTTTTACTAGGATTAAATGTTAGGAATTGTGAACAACTGAGTTTAAATGTATTTGGCTAAGGTGTATGTTAACTTCCGACTTCAACTTTATGTGAGTGAGTGAGTGAGTGAGTGAGTGAGTAAAAACATGATAGTTCTAGTTTGCAGTAGGAAGCAACAAGAAGAAGCGCGTGGTCCCAAGATGTACAGGAAGACACCGTACACATGCATCAAGTGCAAGAAATACATTTGCAACACACACAGTAAAACTCTGTCCCTCACGTGGTGTGTAGACTGGTCTTAATTTGTGTTCAATGGGGATTATTTATAATTTCCATAAAATACTGTATGTAAAATTTGTCCTTCTAATTTGTTCAGTGTAATAAACATAAATAGTGATGATTGTTTCATTTATATTTGTTCAAGATTAACATGATTTATTCCACCCATGTCTTGATTATAATAGATTTTTGTTTACAAAAATCACATTTGATCAGGTAAAAAGAATAGCGCTTTTATTGATAAATGTGATCTAGAGGAGGTAAATGGCAATTATAACCATGTATGCGGTCTATATTGCTTGTAAATTATATAAGTAAACATCTAAGTATTAGGTATTTGTACGTAAATTGTTATGGCTGTATTGTTTTAAAAACAATCATCAGACCCGCGAACATTGGGTGAATAACAAAAACATGAACACCACACAAGAGTTAAATGCAGAATACACGTTTTAGTAGTGTGTATTGTTATCTGTTTAACGTTATAATACATTTTATAGCCTAGACAAGCAGACCGACTGCCGCGCTCACATTTATTTTCTGTGAGCTATTGCTCGATCAGGCTTATTCCACCAGACTACCTTCTTTATTGCCTCAATGAACAATCCCCATGATGCCCACTCGAGGGCAGTAGTTCCCAATAAAGGAGGCAGAACCTAGACATGAGAGGCATTTTAGATTCCAGCAGGCTCCTACTTAGTCTGGCATGATATACCTTCCCAAAACTCCCTGACCTTGATATACCCACAATGGAATGAAACTGCTGTAGTATACTGTAAAGTTCATAAATCTATATTACAGTATTGTTTCATCCTTATTTTAATGCTCACTTTCCCAGAAATGTATGGGTAGGCTGTACTCTAGTGTACTCTAGGAGTTTCACTTACTTTTTTCTTCTTTAGTATATTTTAATTGTAAATCATAGCGAACACCCCCCAGCACTCAATGTCGTAACTTGTCACAGTAGGCTGTGTGGCATCCTGCCAGAATGGGGAGGTCCCTGTTTTGTCCTGATGCCATTATTCATCATCCCAGCGGCCCTGCAGGCCTCCTACCAACTCAGGGTAATCCATCTAGGTGGTCCACTGTATTTAAATACAGTACCTCAGGCAGTATCTTGAGTTACAAGTTACAAGGGAGCTCCATGTAACCTTCAGGTTTTGAAGTGAAGGTTAAGACATGGTGGGGTTGGTAGATGACATGATCATGATGTACAATTTCTCTGTGTCATGGAGCCGGTTCAGTGAACCTTGCATGAGACCTGTAGTCTTGCGTTAGCTCCTCAGCCTGATGCTTAGGCTTTAGCTCAGCTGGCTAACACTGTATTGTGGCATGCAGCAACCATAGGGTTTGAAACCCAGTCCATCCAACCTGTCTATGATATTCATTTGATTTGTCTGACTGATTGGAAGTGATCACGTCTGCCCTAACATTTTTGACCACATCTTACATCCGTATTGTATTGAAACACATTTGTCCACTTAGAAATCATATCATTCTCTGAGGTTCCATTTGATATTGTGAGAAGATGGCATGGTCCTTCTAAGGAATGTTAAACTAAACAGAATCACACACACACACGTACGTTGGGGCCTCCTGGGGAAGGGAGAAGGCACAACCTGGGATAGCAGCCAGTAACACCTGAAACAGATTAGTGCTCCTAATGCTTCGTAATAAATCCCCTCACTCTCCTCTAGTATCTCCACCAAGCCCAAAGCACAAGGAGACACACACACATACACACACACTTTTACTAAAGACACACCCTGTCAAGCCCAGTTCTCACATGTGATCCTACCATGATGTGTTGTTAGAGACTACAGTAGTGCGAGCAATGTTATTGATTGTGCACCTTGGATACCTTCCCTATGGTTTCGATATATAATGTCCCTTTAATCGACCTATTATTCACCTAATATGTTTCTCAAGGAAAGGGCTGCATAACACATTCTAATTTGATGCATGCATTACTATCAATAACATGTAGGTGCTCTGGGCTGCTTCTTGATTTGTATTCTGCTGTGATGGAAATTCCATATTAAAGAACCCACAACCTCTTAATTCATGGCATTCCCATCTTCCTGCTATTCCACCATGTCTGTGTCAATGACTGATTTCAACTGATTTGCTACACTTTGAACTTCAAGGTAAATCTCAGCTCTGATAAAAGTACACTCAAGAAAAACTAGCCTATTTTCTTTATCATAGTGATTAAGGAGTAACATTAAAACAGAAAACGCCAAGATAAGCAAACAAGTAAATCAAATCAATGATTAGAGAATGTCAGATTAACTGACAATCGACACAGACATGGTGTAGTAGCAGTACGATTGGAATGCCGTGAACCAAGAGGTTGGGAGTTCAAGTCCCAGGTGAGGACACGTTGAATAATAACCACTGTGTAAATGCACAATGTCAATGTGTGTCAAATATGTCAATTGAAAACATTGTATGTTAAACCACTGTATTTCAAGCCATGGAATATGAGGGTGCAGTGAGATACCGATGGGTTGGATGATACTTTCTCTTCAATCAGCTTGAGAAAACGTATACTTAAAAACTGGAAATCAACCAATCCTCCCTCGTTAACAGAATGGAAAGGTCCAATGCTTTATTATCTAAATGTTGAAAGTGCATGGTCGATGGAGAGAAACAAAATGGTGCAGTTTGAGGCCACATGGCGGAGAGTGATGCGGGCACTGGAGATGGGGGTGTGAGCAGGTGGGTCTGGGCAGGGGTGATGTTGTGGATGTTCGTATGCGTCTCTATGTTGTCATTTGTATGTGGATGTTTTGTGTTGTATTATTTTTTTAAATACATTTTTTGTCAGATTTTTTATTTATTTAAGTGTTCTTAAATTGGAGCTAAGTTTGGGCCAACTAAACATTTTAAGTTCAGGTAACACTTTGATTGAAAAGTTGAGTAAACAAATAAAAAGGCTGTGGCACCAGTTAATTAGTTTAAATAATAATAATTAGTTGAAATAATTCTGTTTTCTTTACAGTCATCATTGAGGAAATGTTTCTAATCTATCAGTGTTTATATTTGTGCCGCCACACTGCTGAGATGGCAGAACATAAATAATCATGGAATAAAGAAGTGTGGCGCACCACAGTCATCATGCGCTCATCTCAATTTAAGTTATTGCCTCACCCTGGGTGTTTTAGCACAAAGGACACCAGTTCACAAATCTTCATCCAGTCACCATCACCAGCTTCTGTGACAAACACGGGAAGAATGGCCTTGGATGGTTAGCCCATGTTCTGAGATGCGTGTGACTGTGCAGGTGTGTGTGTGCGGAAGTGTGTGACTTTTACTTGTGTTTGTGTATGTGCACGCAAGTGTGTGTGTGTGTGTGTAACATTTCTAATCCATAGCCTGGAGAATGGGTGAGCCACTGGTGGAAATAGGACTCATGAATCTCCTCTCTTCCTGGTGGAGAGGAACTGTTGGGGAAGGAAGGGAGGATGACGAAGAGTAAATCACAAACAAATGCTGATGTATAGCAAAGCATCTCCAATATCTCTGGTGGAGATCCCATGTTCTCCCACATAGCCACATACAGTATTTACCCCCTGCACACAGCTCCGACATGCTTATGGTGGGGTAGCTGCACGTATGTTGGGGTTGGTCTCTGCTTACAGCACATTCTATCGGTTTTATATGTTGCCTTCAGTGTTGATTCATTTGGTTAATACTGTGAGAATGTACACTACTGTTCAAAGGTTTGGAGTCACTTAGAAATGTCCTTGTTTTTGAAAGAAAATAACATTTTTTGTACATTAAAATAACATCAAATTGATCAGAAATACAGTGTAGACATTGTTAATGTGTTAAATTACTACTCTAGCTGGAAATGGCAGATTTTTTAAATGGAATATCTACATAGATGTACAGAGACCCATTATCAGCAACCATCACTGTTAGCTAACCCAAGTTTATCATTTTAAAAGGCCAATTGATCATTAATAAACCCTTCTGCTATTATGTTAGCACAGCTGAAAACTGTTGTCTGATTAAAGAAGCAATAAAACTGGGCTTCTTTAGACTAGTTGAGTATATGGAGAATCAGCATTTGTGGGTTCAATTACAGGCTCAAAATGTCCAGAAACAAAGACCTTTCTTCTGAAACCCGTCAGTCTATTCTTGATCTGAGAAATGAAGGCTATTCCATCCGAGAAATTGCCAAGAAACTGAAGGTCTTGTACAACGCTGTGTACTACTCCTTCACACTTTTGAATGGTAGTTCGGTAATAATACAGTCTAGGTAAAGTGTTAGTTGATGTTGCATTAGTTAGTAAGAAATTGCAGTAACGTTTCATTTTTTTTTTCTCATACTGTATCTCGAGATGTAATCAAAGAAAAAACCTTGTATTAAAATATCAAAGCATGTTAAAGACCACACCAAACCAGGCCTTTGTGTTGTGGTGAACCAGTCATGTTTGAGTTTCAATCAGTTTCAAGTTTTATTAGTCGTATGTTTTCTAAATGCTTACTTGCAGGTTCCTTCACAACAATAAGAAATAAGAAAAGATGAGAATATGAACATAAAGTAAATGGCTCTGTAGAATAGACTAGACATTTTAGAATAAGTATAATACAGGAAGGCACAAATTACAGTGCAAAATGTTCATGTGTATTGGAGAAGGGGGATGTATAATGTATAAATTCAACAGTATAATAAGAGTCTGATAGCAGCAGTAGTGATGTTTGTGCAGTATGAATGTATGTGTGTGTGTGTGTGTGTGTGTGTGTGTCTGTGTGTGTGTCTGTGGGGGTGTGTGCTTCTGTGCTAAGGTGTGGAGAATCAGATCAGGTGGTCAGTCCAGTTCACGTGTTCAGCAGTCTGATGGCTTGTAAATAGAAACTGTCTCTGAGCCTGTTGGTATCAGACCTCATGCTTCGATACCGTCTGCTCGGCAGTAAGGGAGAGAACAGCTCGTGGCTGGGGTGTGTGGGGTCCTTAAAGATGCTGCATGCCTTCCTCAGGCACCGTTTCAAGTAAATGTCTTGGATTGGTGGGAGCACGGTCCCAGTGATGTACTGGGCTGTACTCACCACCCGCTGGAAAGGCTTGGGGTCGTGAACGGAGCAAACTTAAAACTTGTGGCTCTCTCTATTGCAGTCCCGTTGATGTGGATCAGGGCATGTTCCCTCCCCTGCTTCCTGAAGTCAACAATCAACTCCTTTGTTTTACTGACATGGAGGGTGAGGTTGTTGTCAGGGCACCACAATGCCTGTTCACTTACCTCCTCCCTATAAAATGAATCATTGTTGTTGGTTGTCAGGTCTACAACTGTGGTATCGACAGCAAACTTGATGATGGAGTTGGTGTCGTGCAAAGCCATGTAGTCGTGGGTGAACAGGGAGCACAGCAGAGGTCTGAGGCCATGACCAGCCTCTCAAAGCACTTCATGATGTTAAGTAATGTTAAACCTTTCCAACATAAAGCGTTGCAGTTAGCCATGATAATAACAAAGGGAGGATGACAGAAAGGAGACAATATGAAGTCCATGAAAGAGGGAGGTGGTGGTAAATAAAAACAGTGTGGGTGTGAGAGGTGGCTGAGCAGGCGATGTGCCCCCACCCCGACATTCCTCCCCAGCTCCATTCAGAGCAGCACAATGGTTGACACCTGTGTCCTTTCAGTCCTGACACTATTGTTGTTTACATCACTCACTGGGAGAAAGAAGGGCCAGAGGTGCTGTGGAGCAGGCCAACCCTTGTCCCCTAGTCTCTCACCCAAAAACAGGACCCTTCCTTTCTCTCCAGGTCTCCCTCTAATTATGGTGAGCTTGCCCCAAACACATGAGTGGATGCAGTGAGAAGAGAGGGAGGAGAGAGAGTTGTTTTGGCCCGGTTAATCCTGTCTTTCCCATTTTAATTATTCTCTATCAGCTCCATTAAGAGTGAGTGTTTAAGGTGAGGTGAAAGAAACTCCTGATTGGTGTTGGTTGTTTAAAACATGCCTGGGGGGGACTGAAATGACAGACAAGGAAAGGTGGCAGAAGTCAATTTTGTATATATAATTTTTTCCCTCATTCTCTTCTTAATTCCCATCCTGCACTTGTTCATTTTTTACACTTCACTTTGTGTGAAAAATAGATTGAAATATTTTTTATGACTGGCCTACCAATTAAAATGGTGTGGTTGGATGTCATGTGCTCCAGTTTCATCGACTTCGGAATGTTTTCAGGCACCCTAACAAAGGAATCGTTTCAAATGACGTGTTATGACAGAACGAACATCCAAATGTTTTGGTCCTATATTGGAGCTTCTGAGAACAATCATGTTGGTGTACTCTCGACTCTCGTTGGTTTATTCTCCCTCTCTAACTGATCTGGCTATTGTTGGGGGGTGGAGGCGGGGGGGTTAGGATGCATGGGTGGTTGGATGGGGGTCAGTTGAATTCTTATTTAGATTTTTTTCATAAGAGGAGAGAAAGACCAATTAACAAAGGATAAGAAGTGAACCGTAAACACCCTCTACAAGACCCAACAAACTTACAAGAACAAAAGCTGTCTTTCTCTCTCTCACTCTCTCTCTCTTTCTGTCAATCCCTCTCTCCATTCCTCTCTCTCTCGGTCACTCTCTCTCCCTCGCTCTCTCTGTCCCACTCTCTCTCTCTCATCCACTTTCCCTACAAAAGGAAGGCTCAGAGCTTACAAAGTGCCAATTAACACTGAATGTTTGCCCCTCGCACCTCCCTCTCTGAGCCGCTGACAGCTATGGTGTTTGGGTTAATACCAAAGGTCTGCAAAAAAAATATTATTCTCCTCCTTGCCCCATACCCCCTCTCCCTCCCTCTCCTATCCCTTTATTTTGTTTCCAAAGGGGTGCTTTTACAGTTCAATGCACGTTCAAAGGGTGATATAAAATGACTTTCCAAATAATTTAATTTGGGGAGAGAATAGGGGCTGCTTTGCGCTGGGGCAGGGATAGGATGGGGTGAGAGGAGAGAAACAACCAGGAGTTTACAGAATAGGGGCTGCTTTGCGTTGGGGCAGGGATAGGATGGGGTGAGAGGAGAGAAACAACCAGGAGTTTACAGAATAGGGGCTGCTTTGCACTGGGGCAGGGATAGGATGGGGTGAGAGGAGAGAAACAACCAGGAGTTTACAGAATAGGGGCTGCTTTGCGCTGGGGCAGGGATAGGATGGGGTGAGAGGAGAGAAACAACCAGGAGTTTACAGAATAGGGGCTGCTTTGCGCTGGGGCAGGGATAGGATGGGGTGAGAGGAGAGAAACAACCAGGAGAAGGGAAAAACATTTACAGAAAAGGGACTCTTCCTCTGGCTGCCGTCTGCCTGTGTTGCTGCATGAATTATTATTAATGTTCCATTTTAGAAGCACAGACAGCCTGCTTTCTCAACCTGCTGTAAACACACAAACAGGTATTAATTAATAATGGAGTCTTGAATTTAGACTCTGCTTCCGAGTTTACAAGCATCATACATTTTTGTTCAAGAATGTTTATAGGCCTATTGGTCCAATAAATACAGATCTCTCTTTCTCTCTCGCCGTCAAACACATGCAAAACAACACAAACAAGAGGCCAATTTACACACAGTGGTCAACACAAAGACTACAGTAAACCCATTAACACAGTCCCAATCCCACAATCACCACCACACACCTTCTTCCCTGGTGGAACCTGGGGTCTTTTCTGAGATGAAGATGGAGGTTTGGGATGGCCGTAGCGCCATTGTATTTCTCCCCTCCACACAGCCATAAATCAGCCACTTGAATAAAAGTGGCGAATGAGGAGGGGTGAGAGGGGTTAAACCCTGGGAGAAATGGAGACTCCCAGACTAAGAAGAGAGAGGCACTTCCTGATCTCTCCACTTGCTCCATCCCCCAGCTCTGCACTGGCCTGCTTGTCTCAACACAATTTATAGCTGCTGGGGACATACTTTTTTTTCCCCCTCAGAAAAGACACCTCCTGTCTTTAACATACTTAGTTAAGGAATATGGATGGATGACATGGATGGTCATGGATGTTACAGTATCTATACCCTGGAAAGTAAAATAGTATATCCTTAGCATACAGTACAAAAAATGTACGTTCATTTTAAGATGAAGGAGGAATTCCTACCATACTGACATAGTGTCTATTCTGTGGAAAAATGATGAGATTGTAAATAAAATCAAATTGTATTTGTCACATGCTTTGTAAAAAACAGGTTAAGACTAACAGTGAAATGCGTACCTAAGGGTCCTTCAAAACAATGCAAAGAGAAATATAAATCATAGACAAATAATAACACAAGGAATAAATACACAATTAGTAATGATAACTTGGCTAAATACATGGGGTACCAGTACACAGTCTATGTGCACGGGTATGAGGTAATTGAGGTAGATACAGTTGAAGTCGGAAGTTTACATACACCTTAGCCAAATACATTTCAACTCAGTTTTTCAAAACTCCTGACATTTAATCCTAGTAAAAATTCAGTTTTAGGTAAATTAGGATCACCATTTTATTTTAAGAATGTGAAATGTCAGAATAATAGTAGAGATAATTATTTATTTCAGCTTTTATTTCTTTCATCACATTCACAGTGGGTCAGTAGTTTACATACACTCAATTAGTGTTCGGTAGCATTGCCTTTAAATTGTTTAACTTGGGTCAAACGTTTCGGGTAGCCTTCATCAAGCTTTTCACAATAAATTGGGTGAATTTTGTCCCATTTCTCCTGATGGAGCTGGTGTAACTGAGTCAGATTTGTAGGCCCCTTGCTCGCACACGCTTTTTCAGTTCTGCCCACAAATTGTCTATGGGATTGAGGTCAGGGCTTTGTGATGGCCACTGCAATACCTTGACTTTGTTGTCCTTAAGCCATTTTGCCACAACTTTGGAAGTATACTTGGGGTCTGTAACGAATCCTGTGTGTTGCTGGTGAGAGAGTCAGGTGCAGGACAGCAGATACGAGTAAAAAAAAAAAGTGCTTTAGTCAAAAAAACAAATATACAAAGTAACATCTATAGCACACACAGACGGACCGAAATTACAATAAACAATCACTGAGAGCACGGCTCCTATCCCAGCCTCGGACTCGTCCACCTCCACTATGAACGCCAAAGAGGGATCCAGCACGGGAGCCGAGGTAAAAACCCCAGAAACCGCTGCACTTCCTGGTCACTCTCCATCTCCACCACTGACGTGGAAATGCGGTACCCTAAGAAGGAAGAACCGATATTTCTCAGCCTTGACGTACAGGTCATGCTCCAACAGTCTACCAAGCACCTTGCGCACCAGGGACACATGCTCGGCGCGCACGTAGAGGAGTATATCAGAATGTTGTCAATATACACCACTACACCCTGCTCGTGCAGGTCCCGGGAAATCTCGTCAACAAAGGCCTGGAAGACTGATGGAGCATTCATCAACCCGTATGGCATGACGAGGTACTTATAGTGCCCTGATGTGGTACTAAATGCCGTCTTCCACTCGTCCCCGAGTGCACCAGGTTGTCCCCCGGATACGGACCAGGTTGTAAGCGCACCTGAGATCCAACTTTGGAAGAAGCGCGCCCCGTGCATTGACTCGATCGCACTGGCGATGAGAGGCAGTGGTTAGCTATACCTCACAGTGATCTGATTTATCCCTCGATAGTCAATACACGGGCGCTGACCCCCATTCTTCTTCTTCACAAAAAATAAACTTGAGGAGGCAGGTTAAGTGGAGAGCCGAATGTATCCCTGCCCCAGGGATTCAGAGACATATGTTTCCATAGCCACCGTCTCCTCCTGTGACAGAGGATACACGTGACTCCTGGGAAGTGCTGCGTCTACCAGGAGGTTTATCGCACAATCCCCCCGTCGATGAGGTGGTAATTTAGTCGCCTTCTTTTTATAGAAGGCGAGAGCCAAATCGTCATGTTCTGAGGGGATGTGCACTCCCTGAGCACTCTCTGGGGCTCTGGGTTCTGGGGCTCTGGGTGAGTCTGGTGCCGACTCACCTGGGGTGACACAATGCGGGGCAAACTCAGGAACTGAAACAAACACATACATGTGAGCAACAGGGGGCTCTGGGTGAGCCTGCTGCCTCGACTCCCTGAGGGACCCCTCCTGCACTGACCAGCAGTGTACCCTCTGTGGCCACAGATGGTACAGGGAATGGCCCCTCCTCTGGTCGCCCTATGTGCAGCACCCCCTAGTTCCATGGGCGTTGGAGGGGAGGTGCTGGGGAATGGAACTGACAGGTCCCGATCTGGACGTCTGCGGGCAGGTCCACCAGCTGGTCCAATGTGAGAGTGGTGTCTCTGCAGGCCAACTCCCGATGGATGTCCTCGCGCAGACTGCACCTGTAGTGACCGATCAGGGCCCTGTCGTTCCATTCCCGGCGGCAGGGTCCGAAAGTCCAAGGCGAAATCCTGCGCGCTCCTCGTCCCCTGCCTCAGTTGGAACAGATGTTCACCCGCCGCTCGACCCTCAGGTGGGTGGTTGAACACTGCCCGAAAACGGCGGGTGAACTGAGAGGCAGGAGACGAGGGAGGACACACTCTCACGCCCCGAAGGAGCCGGATGGACGGTTGACAGGTAGAGCTCAAGCTGTAGAAGAAAATCCTGGCATCCGGCAGCCGTCCCATCATACTCCCTCGGGAGTGTGAGTCTAATCCCGCTGGGATCAGGGGAAAGAGGGGTGGTCAGTGGGACCTGTTGTAGTGGAGCTGGTGGAGGCGTTGAAAAACCTCCTTTCTCAATATGATCCATAGTCTGCAGCACGCGGCAGTGGTAGTGCCCAGATGTTGCAACATGGTCGTGTGCTGCTGAATGCACTCCTCCACTGGAACAGGGAGGGCGTCTGCTCCTACTGACTTTATTCTTCGGGTGAGTGATTCTGTAACAAGTCCTGTGTGTTGCTGGTGAGAGAGTCAGGCGCAGGACAGCAGATATGAAAAAAAGACAAATATACAAAGTAACATCTATAGCACACACAGATGGACCGAAATTACAATAAACAATCACTCACAAAAACCATGTGGGGAACAGAGGGTTAAATAATGAACAAGTGATTGTGGGAATGACAACAGGTGTGTGAAACAAAGACAAAACAACTGGAAAATGAAAAGTGGATTGGCAGTAGCTAGAAAGCCGGTGACGCCGACCGCCGAACATCGCCAGAACAAGGAGAGGGACCGACTTCGGCGGATGTCATGACAGGGTAATTGTCCATTTGAAAGACCCATTGCCAACCAAGCTTTAACTCCCTGACTGATGTCTTGAGATGTTGCTTCAATATATCCACATAATTTTCCCTCCTCATGAAGCCATCTATTTTGTGAAGTGCACCAGTCCCTCCTGTAGAAAAACACCCCCACAACATGATGCTGGCACCTCCGTGCTTCACGGTTGCGATGGTGTTCTTCGGCTTGGGTCATTTTGGCCAAACAGTTCTATTTTTGTTTCATCAGACCAGAGGACATTTCTCCATGTGCAGTTGCAAACCGGAGTCTGACTTTTTTATAATGATGTCAATTAGCCTATCAGAAGCTTCTAAAGCCATGACATAATTTTCTGTAATTTTCCAAGTTGTTTAAAGGCAAAGTCAACTTAGTGTATGTAAATTTCTGACCCACTGGAAATGTGATACAGTGACTTATAAGTTAAATAATATGTCTGCAAACAATTGTTGGAAAAATTACTTGTGTCATGCACAAACTAAATGTCCTAACCAACTTGCCACAACTATAGTTTGTTAACAAGACATTTGTGGAGTGGTTGAAAATGAGTTTTAATGACTTCAACCTATGTGTATGTAATCTTCCGAATTCAACTGTATGTACATATAGGTAGGGATATAGTGACTCGGCAAAAGGAAACATCATAAATAGTAGCAGCAGCATATGTGATAAGTAAAAGAAAGGTCAATGCAGATAGCAAGGGTAGCTATTTAGCAGTCAACTGGCTTGGGGATATAAGTGGTTCAGGGTTCGGTTGGTTCCAGACTCGGTGCGTCGGTTCCACTTGCCATGCGGTAGCAGAGAGAACAGTCTATGACTTGGTTGACTGAAGTCTTTGACAATTTTAGGACCTTCCTATGAAACACCTGGTATAGAGGTCCTGGGTGGCAGGGAGCTCGGCCCTAGTGATGTACCGGGCCGTACACATTACGCTCGGTAGCGCCTTGAGGTTGGAAGCCAAGCAGTTACCAGCCAGTTAAGATGTTTTCAATGTTGCAGATGTAAAACCTTTTGAGGAACTTAGGGCCCATTCCCAAATCTTTTCAGCATCTTGGGGGGGAAGAGGTATTGTTGTGCCCTCTTCACGACTGTGTTGATGTGTGTGGACTATGATCATTTCTTAGTGATGTCTACACCGAGGAACTTGAAGCTCTCAACCCGTTACACTACAGCCCTGTCGATGTGGATGGATAGAGAACCAGTCTGGGTTCCCTTCATTTACCTTTAAATAAGAGGTGGAGGGGAGACGTGACATTATTCTGCTGGTTCCATCACATAAGCCTGGGCTCAGGCTACATCCTGTCCCAATGGTCTCAATGCTCTACACACTCACTGGAATGAGGGATCAAGCATGGAGGGAGGTGTGACTCTGTACAACCTCCATTTTTGGCCATGAACTCAGACTGCAAAACATATTTAAGGAGCCAATTGGTGCCAGAGGCAGTATACCGTATAGGCCTATACCAGAATGTAAAACAAAACACAATATCTGATTTCAAGGTATAGCCAAGCATTCCACATCTAAAGATTTATTTGGAAACAGGTGCGTCTCTTCCCATTGTGTTGCTATGCACTCAAGGAGCATTCAGGCTCATTGCTGTAACATCTGAATCACATAAACTATCATTTGTGCTCGGGCCAAGTAAAAAGTGATGTGGCTCCGTCAACTGGGGGTCGTGAGAAAGCAAGGACTTGCACGTGCCTGGAATAAGATGAATGACTCTCTCTGTACGAGTAGGGTAGGGTGATGTGGTCAGTGCGTGTATGGCATCAGAGCAACCCGTATCTAGCCCTTTTTAAAGGGATACTCAGTAGCAACAGGATCCCTGAGCTGTAACTCACCAGTGGTGTGGAGGTAGGGGTGAAACGGAGGTCAGCCAGAGAAGGTTTGCCCTGTCTCTGTCCAGGAGGGCGGGGGATCCAGGGAGGGTATGTCAGAATACCTGATTGCTTCGAATAACCTCCTCTCTTTCTCTACTTCTCCTCCCTCTTTCCCTCATCCCTCCTCCTCTCTCCATTCCAGGGTTCTCTTAAAAAATCCCGAGAGAAAGGTTCAACCGTAGCCCTACATATAGCTAGAGGTTGTAGGCAGCTACTGGAAAATTGCATTAGACAATCAGAACCAGTCATATTGAATCAAGCTGGAAGACAAAGGGATATTTTAAAGCCGGTCAGTTTGGTTGAGTTTGGATGTACTGTACCGCTGGTAATATCAAAGGCCAGAAAATTCTCAAATCAATGTGATGTGATGTTCAACCAATTCTAGATTCTGGATTTTGACTGCCTTTTCCTCACTGCAAGGGCTATGGAAAATCATCATGAAGTGTGTTGTGTCTTTGGCTATGCCGGATTAAGTGATATGACATGCTATTCTATAAAATAATTTATCTGTAATTAATATTACCTGATTAAGCTAATCAGGTAAATAATTAACTAGAATGTCAGGGCACCACAAAATAATGTTTATAGAGCTGTTATCTTCCGAATAAACTCTTAAAGACCTGGTAAACTTTTACATCAATAACAGTCCATATTTAATCGTCATCTTGTTTAGTCTCATCTGAAAGTGGTAAATTATTGGCTGGCTAACCCTGGCTAACAAGTTGAATCAGCAATACAACATTTGGTTGAATGATTTATTTACTAAATACCAAGCTAATCACACAGAATTACATATAGACAGAAGGAATCATACATTGATGGACCTGGTGAACGGAGCCGATATAGCGGCTGACTACACAAAGAAAAGGGGGGATTTGAGTGAAAGAGCGGGAAGACTGAGTAACAAAGGGAGAAGCTATGCTATCGTAACTACAGTATCTTATGCATTCTAAATTACCGCCCATTTGAAAAAGGAGAATGCAATAAATATTTACTCTGAGCTGCGCTTCGGTAGATTGGTCGTCGATGGAAGGCCGGTTTGTCCAGCATGGATCTCTGGTGGTAGAATAGATACTTGGTCGTACCGTCGTCGTGTGGTAGAACATATACTCTGTCTGTCCTCTCCTAGCCCACGTCTACAGTTGCTGCGCTAACGCGACGGCTAAGAGGTATCACTTCTTTAATAAATAAGAGTTCAAAGTTCATACCAAGTTGCCATATTTTAAGCTCATGCTATATTCTGGCTGGTATAGTCGAAATTCATCCTTCCGGGGTGTAGGTCATCACCTTCACACTGAAATTCAATGCTAATTTTGTTAGGTTCTCTAAGGTTGGCTTAGTCCTGTAGGTGGTCTTTGTCCTTTCAACGTGGTGACCTCAAGTCCACACGTCCTTGGAACAGATTATTATCTGAGCCCTTTTAACGTAGGACTGTCGCCCTAACGTCCTCGGAACAGAAAGTTACATTTTCGTCAAGGGGTTTATATAGTGGTGAAAGAGGGGCGTGTTTCATAGTTTTACAACCCATGTCTGTTCACTTGGGCGGGGCCTCTGAGTGAGCAGAGTGGTGTTCTGCTGACAAACCGTTCTCTCATTAAAAAGCTAAAAATTACATTTAATCTTTTCACAAATAGTTTCATATTTAAACATTTAAATTGCACAAAAATTCCATGTGAATCTGTATCTTCCAAGATACAGTTTATGTCGTCCTATCATCAGTAAGAATGTCTCAGACGCCAACTGATCTGGCATCATATTCATTAAGTACCAATGCATATTTTCAACTGGTTGGATTACCGAAATACGGTTCCTTTCCCCCCACCTTTTGATGTTCCCAGACTCTATATGTTTAACAAAGGCTTTTCAAGAACCCTTCTGTAGAGTCAAGAGAGAGGAAAGGGAGAAAAGTATTTATGGGGGGGTCATAAACCTCACCCACAGGCCAACGTCATGACAAGTGCAAATGACTAGAAAAGGCAAAATATTGTAACCCGATTTGTCCGGCCTTTGAGTTTGTAAAATGTGATGATTTCTCACAAGTTCTCCAGTAAGAGTGGAGAAGTGGAGCGTTGTGTGATTGCGGAGTCTGGGATAATTGGCTATTGTGAAGAGCTGTCTGAGGAAGATGCCATGTAACACCGGCCTAGAGAGCAGGGAAATTGAAGTGATTACATCTGATATTGAATATCTGCGAGCGATTGCCTCAGAAGACAAGTTTCAAAAAGTAGGAATAAAAAGAAGGAAACAACCGTAATTTGAACAGGATTTACGAATCCCTGAATCGAATTCACATCTTGTTCTATTCCCTCAAGAGCGTTGCTCATAACATGCACTCACACAGAAATAAACAAGCAGGCTGTCACGACTCCCACCGAAGGTGGCTCCCCTTAGTTGCACCTGTTCCTTTTTGTGTTTCTTGATTTTTGTCTACTTCAACCTGTTAGACCTGCTTAGGTTTGTGCGGGATTATTTTGTTACTCTGTTGGTTGTGGATGTGGTTTCGTTTTGCTTTCTCTGGACTGTTTGTCCTGTGTTTGGGCTGGTCAGTGTTATGCACCCTGTAATTTGGCGTGACCGTTTTGTTCCAGAGAATAAATAATTACATTTCACCGAACCCTCTGCTCTCTGCGCCTGACTCCTACCCACCACTCCTAGTAAACCATGACACAGGCACACAGTTACACACGCATACATATACACACACAAACACTTTCAACTCTGTTAAGTAGAGAAGAAAAAAGTACATGCAAACCATATATTTAAGTTACAGTTAATTTAAAATCAAGTCTCAATTCCATGGCTGTACAACTCCTTGTTTCCTTGCCTTCTATGTGCATTCACAAGCCACCCAAGAAAGGATTCACTGTCAATCTTGAGCCTGCACAGACAGATCTGCATAAGGAGAACATGAGCCCAGACGAGCAGTGGTGGTCCATGGGATTTTACAGACTTCAGAGGAGAGAGGGAGAACAATGGCACTAAATTGTCATCCCCTTCTTTTCATTTAGTGTTTTTGTATCTGTCTGTGGTGTAATGGTTCACAATATCTTAATAGATTTTGAACCTTTGATAATTGTCGACACATACTGACAGCAATAATAAAATAAAAAGTATATTACAATGTAACAACGCCCATAACAACCCCCCTCTCCCTCTGCCTGCCTCACCCATCCCCCTTCCCCGTCTCTCCCTCCTGCAACCAATCTTGCACCTCCCTGAGCACACAACAGACACTTCGTGTGTGAAGAAGGTCAGGAGTTCAGGGCCGGCTCCATCCCTCCCTCCCTCTACTGTGAAGAGGCCTACGGGTTTATAATTATCTGGCCGTTGGCATTCAGTGCAGGTTCAAGTGCAGTGCAAGCGCTGGCACTGGCGAGGGGGGGATGCGCTTGGCTAAACCCTTAGTGATTAGTTGTCCCTAATTGTCAGCCCGTTTTTTCCTTTTTACCAATCCTCTCCCCCAGTTTGAAGATTCACACAAACCCAGGAACCGAGGTGTGTGGTTTCGTTATGTTAGTTAACTGTTAACTTCTGCCACATGACCGTCCTCCAGTCCTCTCCTAGTACCCCCTTAGTAACAGAGAAAGACCTCCATCATCTGGACTGTACACAGCCGACTCAACCGTCAACTCGATCACACATCCTGTACTGTACAAACGTCCTGTACTGTAGGCATCATCTCACTGTTAGGTAACCAAGGCATGTCAAGACATCCTTTGCTCAATGTGGGCAATGCTACATCCAATATGCCACAGTCATTAATAATTTTCTTTGTGGTCAAATGCAAGTATGCAGACATTACTCGTTTCTGTATCATGGGAAAAGAGTGGAATTGTTTTTACAAGAATGTATTGAGTGTTTCAGCTTCAATGCACACAGACAGCTTTGAGTTTAGGAGTAATCATAATAAGGTGTGATAACTTTACAATGTCTTTGTACCCCAAACATACCAGTGTCTGTGTGGGTGAAGTTTTGATTGAGATTCTCTGTGGAGATGCATCAGGGGTCATTCCCCAATGGAAGTCATTATATCAAAAGACCAAAGGGACAACGGTAGGACCACAAGGCCCTAAAGGTTTATGGCTCTCAACACACAAAAACAATCCAAAGGGTAGAAGTCACTGACATTTGGAGAGTATGTGGCCATTGCAATGTTGCATGTGTTTATAGCTCATTGACTAATCATTCTATGGCTTATTATAAAATAGGGGAAACTGTCAGAAATGTAAATGACTGTAAATCTATTAGGGATAGAAGATATTATTTCGAAGACCAATCACTGAAATGTTAAGAACTATTACAAGGACTGATGATCTACAGCAGTGGTTCCCAGACTTTTTATAGTCCCGTACCCCTTCAAACATTCAACCTCCAGCTGCGTACCCCCTCTAGCACCAGGGTCAGCGCACTCTCAAATGTTGTTTTTTTGCCATCATTGTAAGCCTGCCACACACACACTATACGATACATTTACTAAACATAAGAATGAGTGTGAGTTTTTGTCAAAACCCGGCTCGTGGGAAGTGACAAAAAGCTCTTGTTGGACCAGGGCACAAACAATAATATAATAATAATCAATAATTTTGCTCTTTATTTAACCATCTTACATATAAAACCTTATTTGTTCATCGGAAATTGTGAATAACTCACCACAAGTAAATGAGAAGGGTGTGCTTGAAAGGATGCACATAACTGCAATGTTGGGTTGTATTGGAGAGAGTCAGTCTTAATTCATTTTCCACACACAGTCTGTGCCTGTATTTAGTTTTCATGCTAGTGAGGGCCGAGAATCCACTCTCACATAGGTATGTGGTTGCAAAGGGCATCAGTGTCTTAACAGCGCGATTTGCCAAGGCAGGATACTCTGAGCGCAGCCCAATCCAGAAATCTGGCAGTGGCTTCTGGTTAAATTACATTTTCACAGAACCGCTTGTAGCAATTTTGATGAGGCTCTCTTGTTCAGATATTGGTAAGTAGACTGGAGGCAGGGCATGAAAGGGATAACGAATCCAGTTGTTTGTGTCATCTGTTTCGGGAAAGTACCTGCGTAATTGCGCACCCAACTCACTCAGGTGCTTCGCTATATCACATTTGATATTGTCAGTAAGCTTGAGTTCATTTGCACTTAAAAAATCATACCATGATGGAAAGACCTGTGTGTTGTCCTTGTTAATGCAGACAGAGATGAGCTCCAACTTCTTAATCATAGCCTCAATTTTGTCCCGCACATTGAATATAGTTGTGGAGAGTCCCTGTAATCCTAGATTCAGATCATTCAGGTGAGAAAAAATATCACCCAGATAGGCCAGTTGTGTGAGAAACTCGTCCTCATGCAAGCGGTCAGACAAAGTGAAAATTATGGTCAGAAAATAAAACTTTAAGCTGGACTCTAAATAAGAAAAAACGGTCAATACTTTGCCCCTTGATAACCAGCGCACCTCTGCACAGTGAGGGAAAAAAGTATTTGATCCCCTGCTGATTTTGTCCATTTGCCCACTGACAAAGAAATGATCAGTCTATAATTTTAATGGTAAGTTTATTTGAATAGTGAGGGACAGAATAACAACAAAAAAATCCAGAAAAACAGATGTCAAAAATGTTATAAATGAATTTGCATTTTAATGAGGGAAATAAGTATTTGACCCCTCTGCAAAACATGACAGTACTTGGTGGCAAAACCCTTGTCGGCAATCACAGAGGTCAGATGTTTCTTGTATTTGGCCACCAGGTTTGCACACATCTCAGGAGGGATTTTATCCCACTCCTCTTTGCAGATCTTCTCCAAGTCATTAAGGTTTTGAGGCTGACGTTTGGCAACTCGAACCTTCAGCTCCCTCCACAGATTTTCTATGGGATTAAGGTCTGGAGATTGGCTAAGCCACTCAAATTTTTCAAATTGGCATGCTTTGTTTCTGTCTGCGCAAAAGGTTTCATCGAGTTGTGAGATAGTACTTTTGCATATTTAACACACTGTGGCTGAGGAAAGGCACTACTCCCAATATAACTGAACCTCAAATCAACGTAGTTCTCATCATATTTGCGCCTCTTCGATGGCCCAACGTCCCTGTCTGCTGTTCTGTACTTTCCCGGGTAAGGGGGCAGTAGCTCTTCAGCTGCATCAGATTCACAACTGCCAGTGACCATGCTAGTTGGGCTAACAAATAATGTAGAGTTACTGATGCTAGCATTGGATGTGCTCGTGGAAGCAGAACAACTTGTGTCATCGACAGGTGCAGGTGTAGTACTGCTTGTAGTACTGTAGTAGCAGTACTACCAGTAGAGCTGGTATGTTTCTCTATAGGCGCGGGCCTTACTAAATGGACTGTTTGAAAATGTGAAGAAAATTATTACAATTATTAATATTTATTTATTTAAAATGTGAATAACATTTTTAGTTGCCGTACCCCAGATGGCATTACACGTACGCCAGTTTGGGAATAACTGATCTACAGTACCACAGATATGCTCCTTGATCTTGTACAGCAACTGATTTCGATCAATCCGTTTCAAAGGTGGATGGCTACACCTTCCATTTACATTAGCCCTGAAAGACCTTTGATGAATGACGCTTGATTAATCTATCGCTTAATGCCCTCTGACATGTTTTCATATTCATGCCATTACTCATCCACACACCAGATCTCTGCGAGAGTCACCATCACTGCTCTGAGAAATAGATCTGCAGACCTCAGAGTCAGAAAAGGACCAACAACTGAACAAATACTGTAGGGGGGATAGCGAGAGCATCAGAACAATAGCAGTGGGGCAGACAACCCCACTAAACTGTCCTATAGGTCTCTTCACCCCTTCAGGGAAAGAGGGAGAGAGCTGGGGAGAGACAATAGTGGAGGGAGAAAGAAGGGATGTATAGAGAGAGGGGGAGAGATAGAGAGAGAGAGAGGGAGAGTGAGCGAGAGAGAAGAGGAGGGATAGAGAGAGAGAGCTGGGGAGAGACAATAGTGGAGGGATAGAGGGATCAGAGACAGCAAGAGAAAGAAGGGATGTATATAGAGAGGGGGAGAGATAGAGAGAGAGAGGGAGAGTGAGCGAGAGAGAAGAGGAGGGATAGAGAGAGAGAGAGAGAGAGAGGGAAGGAGAGAAAGAGAGCTAGAGAGAGAAAAAGGGAGAGAGAGAGAGAAAGCGAGAGAGAGTAAGAGAGAGAGCTAGAGAGAGAAAAAGGGAGAGAGAGAGAGAAAGCGAGAGAGAGTAGAGAGAGAGCTAGAGAGAGAAAAAGGGAGAGAGAGAGAGAAAGCGAGAGAGAGTAAGAGAGAGAGCTAGAGAGAGAAAAAGGGAGAGAGAGAGAAAGAGAGAGAGAGTAAGAGAGAGAGCTAGAGAGAGAAAAGGGAGAGAGAGAGAGAAAGAGAGCTAGAGAGAGAAAAAGGAGAGAGAGAGAGAAAGAAGAGAGAGAGCTAGAGAGAGAAAAAGGGAGAGAGAGAGAAAGAGAGAGAGAGTAAGAGAGAGAGCTAGAGAGAAAAAAAGGAGAGAGAGAGAAAGAGAGAGAGAGTAAGAGAGAGAGCTAGAGAGAGAGAGTAAGAGAGAGAGAGAGAGAGAGAGCTAGAGAGAAAAAAGGGAGAGAGAGAGAAAGAAGAGAGAGAGAGAAGAGAGAGCTAGAGAGAGAAAAAGGGAGAGAGAGAGAGAGAGAGAGAGTAAGAGAGAGAGCTAGAGAGAGAAAAAGGAGAGAGAGAGAGAAAGAGAGAGAGTAAGAGAGAGAGCTAGAGAGAGAAAAAGGAGAGAGAGAGAGAAAGAGAGAGAGAGTAAGAGAGAGAGCTAGAGAGAGAAAAAGGGAGAGAGAGAGAAAGAGAGAGAGAGTAAGAGAGAGAGCTAGAGAGAGAAAAAGGGAGAGAGAGAGAGAAAGAGAGAGAGAGTAAGAGAGAGAGCTAGAGAGAGAAAAAGGGAGAGAGAGAGAGAAAGAGAGAGAGAGTAAGAGAGAGAGCTAGAGAGAGAAAAAGGGAGAGAGAAAAAGGGAGAGAGAGAGAAAGAGAGAGAGAGAGAGCTAGAGAGAGAAAAAGGGAGAGAGAGAAAGAGAGAGAGAGAGTAAGAGAGAGAGCTAGAGAAAAAGGAGAGAGAGAGAAAAGAGAGAGAGAGTAAGAGAGAGAGCTAGAGAGAGAAAAAGGGAGAGAGAGAGAAAGAGAGAGAGAGAGAGCTAGAGAGAGAAAAAGGGAGAGAGAGAGAGAAAGAGAGAGAGAGTAAGAGAGAGAGCTAGAGAGAGAAAAAGGGAGAGAGAGAAAGCGAGAGAGAGTAAGAGAGAGAGCTAGAGAGAGAAAAAGGGAGAGAGAGAGAGAAAGAGAGAGAGAGTAAGAGAGAGAGCTAGAGAGAGAAAAAGGGAGAGAGAGAGAAAGAGAGAGAGAGTAAGAGAGAGAGCTAGAGAGAGAAAAAGGGAGAGAGAGAAAGCGAGAGAGAGTAAGAGAGAGAGCTAGAGAGAGAAAAAGGGAGAGAGAGAGAGAAAGCGAGAGAGAGTAAGAGAGAGAGCTAGAGAGAGAAGTTACTAAAGATTTTCTTAATCCCAGAATGAAATGTGAAATCATGTAAAATGTGTTTTTGGAGCACTTCACGTGATCACATTTTCACATGTGTAGTTTTATGCTATCATGTGTTGTTTTACATGTTGTCCCATGTTATCACATTTTCTTCACATAACATCATGTGATCACATGAAAACATGATCTTATAAGAAATTAATGTGGTTTTTCCATAAGGGCTGCCACCTTGAATAGCCTATTATATTTTAACATTTTAACATTTTAACATAGTGGAAACAAGAACTTGCTCTTCAAACCTTCCATAACAACCTATATTTAACACAGATGGTTGGAATATAATCCAGTTTGAGGATTATTTTTTTCTGTGTGTGAGAAAGAAATCAATATGTGCCCATTTCCAAGAGTTCCATCTGAGATGAGACATTGACTTTTGACAGGTGTTTGTTTGAATATCAAACAGAGCAATGGGGTGCTGCAGATGGCCAACAGATTGCATTCCAGACAGGGCCTTCAGTCTAGGGCTGACCACTGGGGGAGCGGAGGGAGCGGTTTCCCCTTTAATGGCTCACTGGGGTTCTGCATGCAAAACCTCTCATCATCATAATCACCATAATCCTCAGACAGAGGCTGTCTCAGCCACCAGAGACCTTGTTTTTCTATCAGCACTGAGCAGCGATCAGGTCAGTGTACATCATACGGTACATACTGTACCTTCTCTTCCTTCAGCCCTGCTCTGCTGGATGTCCTGCAGCACAGGGTTGCCTGGAAACCTGGAAACTATTGATGTACGCTAATTGTTTTCATGTGGGAAAAGGGTATTGCGAAAATATGGAGTTTATTTTCCTTAGGAAAGACATGGTTCCTGTCATAAAGATGGAATATTACTTTAAATCCCGAAGGCCTATCTGTGAGGATGGAGTATAAATGACTACCATCCTGACAGCAGACAAGACACACTAAACCAAACAGACTTCAGTAACAATTCAGTCTGACAATTACTTTTCCTATAATCCCACATAACAGAACAAAGATAAGAGGTATTCAGTACTGTTGCTCTTTCTTTAACGAGTGACTCTCAGAGAGAGTATAGCTTTCCTTTGAACGATGCTAACCTGACTCTGGCCCAGCCTGACCTCTGACCTGTTGCTTTATCTGACCACATTTTCTGACCAGTTTGTCCAGAGAAAGTGCCCTCAGCTCCAGAGACTTATTTGTTTTATCTTTGTTATTGTGTGGTATTATTTAACCAAACACTAAATCACCAGATTGTTAGAATTTAATAATAACAAAGCTTAAGGGTTTTTGTTTCAGCGGTTTGGTATTGCAGAGTATCCTAAGTGGGACTGTTATGGTTCAACTTTAAATACTTACAGTCAAGTAAATGCATATATGCATTCTTCAAATAAAGAAACAAAAATTTTAAGGGACCATAATCTACAGTAAGTATCATTAGTGAGGAAAGTGTTAAGGGAGTAGTTCACTATTTTACAACTTGATCTTAGATGGTTCCTCGCCCTGAAAGTAGTCTAAGGGCCAGAAAAAAACTGTAATCCATGATTTAGTTCTTTAAACAGCCTTTACAAACTTCAACTAACTTTTGTGGAAAAATCTATGGAAGTGATGAGGGTATGTGAGCATGTTTTTTTAAAGGTCAAATCACATTTAAGTAACATTAAACCAAATATCTAGTTGATTTCAGGTGATTTGGACATATATTTTTTCCATTGATTTATGGCTAGCAGTGGCTAAAGTTAGCTGTTCAAAGAACTGAAACAAGAATTACAGTTTCGCCTGGCCTAAAGACTACTTTAAAGGTGAGGAAGCATCTAACATCGAGTTGTAAAATAGTGAACTACCCCTTTAACACCTAGGCAGAGGAGAGGAAAAATGCATCATATATGTGTCTGAATGTTCCAGAGCCCAGTCTCCGTAGGGCTAGCTGGCGAGGTGCAGCCCAATCTGCTTGAGGAGGGCGCTCACTTGTGTTTGTGAGGCAGAGGTCCCGAGTTCGCAACAGATATGGGCCGAATCGGGAGGAAGTAGTACTCGCTATGCAAGCTGAACTGATGTCCTTTACAGTGGTGCCGTGACCCGGATCTACAGTTGCGCTCAGTTCAACACTGGGGGGCGGTCCTGAGTAAGTTTGTGAATGTAGCACATGGGGATGTGTGTTACTCCTCAGCCTGAAGTGCCTCGCTTGCGTCGCCTCATTAGCTAACTTTTGAGGTGGCACGATCGGCTAAGACGCTTGAGGGAGGACAGTCACCTGTCTTTGTGAGGCAGAGGTCCCGAGTTCTCGGCAGGTATGGGCCGAATCAGGAGGAAGTGATACTCGCTAAGCAAGCAGTGTGACGTCCTTTATACCAGCACAGCAGACGGCCCATGAGAGATCACAGCCAACGCTCCCCTCACCTCAGCCTGAAACAGGTACAGCCAACAAGGGGAGGGAGCTCTGCACAGTGGGGTCTGTATGGAGGAAACAGCAGAGACAAGGTGCATGCTGCTTATGTGGGAAGGCAGAGAAAACACTGGGCAGAACACTAACTCTCATGTGTCTCTGGATAAGAGTAGTCTTGAAAGCCAGAATCTACATTTGCAGGGATAGCTAAAGCAAAGCATAGTACATGCCCTCTGTGTCTGAAACTCATTGAGGAACTGAACAAGCAGAATAATCACGAGAATCGAAAATAAATTCCCCCTCGGTTCCATTTTTCATAAGATGGAGAGCATCTCTTAACTCTGTACTCTTAAAAGTGGACACAACGTACACCAGATGTGTGTTTGGTTCCAGGGCCAAGTCTCCACCGGCAGCCAGGCTTCTACCATCCTCTCGGTGTAGCAACATGCATAATGGTAGAACTGTTTCATGCAACAGGTAAGCCCCATAGCTGTTTCCCATCGCTCCACTGGGAGGGAGGAGGGAATTAGGAGGTAGGAGGTAAGAGGTAGAAGCAAGGAGGTAGGAGGTACGAGCTAGGAGCTAGGATACAGGAGGTAGTCAGTCTCCGGGAATACTCTCACTGTGAAGAATAAACCCAGAGAGAAAGAGAGGAGAAAGAGAGGAGCTTTTAACCCTGAGCTCCCATGCTGTCTTACAATAACAATGCCCTGCAGATTAAACTATGGATTCCCCCTCACCTCCCCCGCCCTATGCTTGACCCTAACTCTAGCTGAGGTAGGACAGAAGGTTCTTTTCTTGACCCCATTACAACACAAATAGAACTCCCAGTGAAAGGATACGGGCCAAATGTATTTGAATTCTTAAAAGATTGCCATAGGGGAAAGCTGGGCTAGGAATGCTTGACTCCCATCCCCTCAACAAAGACCAAGGGGTGTCTTGAGGTAGTCAAGCAGAACTGTAAGGATTACTATCTTTTTACAAGGAGGCTTCTAATTTTATTCAACAGGTTTCCAGACTGTTTTCCCAGTTTATTTTACCAGCCATGGATTGTTTTGATCTCTCAATTTATTATCTTCCAACATCGTGAAATTGAAGAAATGGTTTAAAGGAGGGAAACCCATGTAGTTCCCTTGGTGCTTCAAGTAAGGGTCATGTCAGACATTGTCAAAAGTACTATCAAAATAATTGTTAACAAACAGGCCTACATGGGGAAACAAAGTCAATGACCACAATGGACTCACACACAAGCATTACATTATTTTATTTTCACACCAAATAGTTTGCTGGCTCAATTCCAGCCAATACTCCGTAAATTCCTGCAAACACGGCAAACTCCTTTCTTTTGTCATCCATTCCAATTCTTACTATGTTCTTGGACATAGAAAGGTATCAGTAACGGGTAAAGGGGTTGACAGTTTTAAGTCCCAGCTTTGTAGGTGTATTCATTTTGTCGGCTTTTAACAAGAATCCAAGGTGAAGTAAAGCCCTCAAACAAACATAAACACGGAACAAAGAAGGGATGGGAAAACTGTGCTGAAAGAATGTGGCTCTTCTTTCAACTGCTAGCGTGCTCAAGGCGACACCTGTCAGGGAAGAAAAATACCTTTAAAAACAAACTGGAGAAATGCAAAACAATGCCATCGTCCCTCCCCTGGTCTGGCGATTGATTGATTAGGACCTGTCTGCTTCTCTGTTCTCTACTATTTACTAACTGAGAATACAACAGCATCTGTTTAAAATCAGTGGATATAGCCAACTAAGATTTACTTTATACCTTCTATTGGAACTGAAGGATAGGAGTTTTGCAGAAGTGGATAGGAGTGTTTTTTCCTATATAGCTAAATAGTGGACTAAGAAATGCACAGCGTCGATGATGTAGAGAAGATCATTACCAAAGTCGCCAGAGAGCCCTTCCTCAGCTGTGTTGATGTTAATGAATAAATATAGGTTTGATTTATGGCTCTTTTTCAACCCTTCATGAACCACATTGTTTAATTGGCTGAAAAGTAGTTAATTATTTTATACCACAGGGCAGGCTCTTTGTTTATTCTTTTCCGATTTTTATTTTGCTTTCCTCTCTTCAAGCTGCAAGTCAAATTGTGTCAGAGGGCAATGAAACGATGAAACTCTGCTGACTTCCATTAAGGGAACAAAACATACGAAATGGTGGGAGGCAATTAAGCAAATCACATTTGTAATTATGATCATGTCAATTGAGCTTGTCAAGGCTAAATAATTCCAGTGGAGACAGTAAAATATACCTAACAAGGCATTTCTCAGTGGTAAACACACAGCTTTTAAAACTGCAATTAGCCTGTAATGCCTAACACATGGCTCACAAGCCATCTAGCCCATACTCCTCCACTTTCTCCTCTCTCTATAGGTCACACTTCTCAACCAGTCTGAAATAGGAAGTCAAATCTGTGTATGCGACTTAGAGGCCCACAAGTAGTTAAATGCTGTTCGGTCTGTGTTCAAATGTTGGACACATTTTAAAGGCCCAATCTGTCATTTCAACAGTCTAACTCTGGCCACTGTTTTTATTTTGAAGCTTCAAATAAAATAATAAAAGAGGGTGATTATCCAACTCTGTGATTTAAAATAAATTATTTAGCAATTTGGTTGAATACCCTTTCTACTGATTGTGAGTCTCTTACTGATGCTAGATGATGTCAATGCCTTCTTCTGGAGTTCACAAAAAGTAAATCCACTCCACGGTACTAATGTGTCATATACTCAAAGTAATGAGTCTTCCTCTAGTATTTGTAGGCCATAGAGGAGGACAGTGGTTAAAAACCAACAAATCCCATTTTACGCTTCCTCCCTCCCTACCCCCATACAACGGCCTCCCCTTCCTTACCCAACCTACCCACCCTCCCACCCAAAGTGTTCAAGAATTCGACTTGAACAACAGACACAGATAATTGGTTACAGATTCTTGTTGGCAGGACATAAAGGCACCTCCTATTCACCCTCTGTGCAGCTGTCTCATTCACAGTCTCCCATCATTGCTCCCAACGACCAATGCCCCACTACCACCACCTACCCCTGCAGGTCCTCTGTGCCGGCCGGGCAGGGCTGTCCCCATCCCAACACACAGCCACTTTCAATACCACAATAGAGCCATCGGGACACATCCTTCTCATGACCCTGACCCAAACCCCCTTCCCACTCCCCGAGGCTCTGTTGACTTCAATAGGAAACCTGAAGCCGTTATTAGTCCTCCTTGATATGGGCACCACTACCAATTAGGGATTCAATTGCCTTAGGAATTGCACCTGTAGGAAGTATAGGAACTCAGTGCCATCAGCACTCATCTATGATGGCCCACAGCAGTCCCACACAGATATGGTGTTATCTTGTTGGTATTAGTAGCAAGTGACTGTAGAGAGTACTAAGTGGTAACAAAAGTGGGTGAGATAGGGTTGTTCCATGCAGCATTCATCTATACATTCATCTATACCGGACAAAAATATAAACACAACATGTAAAGTGTTGGTCCCATGTTTCATGAGTGTTACGATCGCTGTCATCGTGGAAATGACCGGACCAAGGTACATCATGGTGAGCGTACATTTATTTTATTTGATAAATGTCGCCAACAAAACAAAGAACAAGGAAACGACCGTGAAGCTTACTTAGGCTATAATGCCACTAACAAAGACAACTACCAACAAATACAAAAGGAATAAAGGCTGCCTAAGTATAATTCCCAAGCCCGGAACCTCCAGCGACGGTTCCCAGTCCAGAGACACCAGCGACGGTCTGCAGTCCAGAACCTCCAGCGACGGTCTGCAGCCCGGAACCTCCAGCGACGGTCCATCGACGGTCGACAGTCCAGAACCTCCAGCGACGGTCGACAGTGCGGAACCTCCAGCGACGTTCGACTGTCCTTCCCGCTCCAAGGCCGGAGCCTTCATCTGCGCCGGTGCCCAGTCCAGGCACGGCGGCCAACCCAGCTCCATGATCAGAGTCCTCCTTTGCACCGATGCCCAGTCCAGGCATGGCGTTCAGCCCGGCGCGATGCCCGGATACAGGGTCTGAGCGAGTTCTTCAGCCCGCACCAGAGCCGCCCCCGATGCTGGTGGATCCGCGGGATGAGCGGGTACTTCGGAGCCGCCACCGATGTTAGATGCCCACACGGACCCTCTCCTATAGAGGCAGGTTTTGCGGTCGGAGTCCGCTCATTTGGGGGGGGGGGGGGGGGTACTGTCACACCCTGACCATAGAGAGCCTTTTTATTCTCTATTTTGGTTAGGTCGGGGTGTGACTAGGGTGGGTAATCTAGGTTGTTTGTCTCTATGTTGGCCTGGTATGGTTCCCAATCAGAGGCAGCTGTTTATCGTTGTCTCTGATTGGGGATCATATTTAGGCAGCCATTTCCCCACTGATTTGGTGGGTTCTTGTTTATGTGTAGTTGCCTGTGAGCACTCCATTGTCTTCACGTTTCGTTCATTCATTATTGTTTTTGTGCGTTTCCGTTAACCTCTCTGGGATATTCGGGACGGTAGCGTCCCACCCCACCAACAGCCAGTGAAAGTGCAGGGCGCCAAATTCAAAACAACAAAAATCTCAAAATTAAAATCCTCAAGCATACAAGTATTTGACACCATTTTAAAGACAACATGCTTATTAATCCAGCTACAGTGTCTGATTTCAATAAGGCTTTACAGTGAAAGCACCACAAACAATTATGTTTGGTCACCACTTACTGGGGCTTACTGGGGCTCTCTTATACCGTCCCTGGGGGGAGGGGGGGGGTGCGTCACCTGAGTGGGTTGAGTCACTGATGTGATCATCCTGTCTGGGTTGGCGCCCCCCCCTTGGGTTGTGCCGTGGCGGAGATCTTTGTGGGCTATACTCAGCCTCGTCTCAGGATGGTAAGTTGGTGGTTGAAAATATCCATCTAGTGGTGTGGGGGCTGTGCTTTGGCAAAGTGGGTGGGATTATATCCTTCCTGTTTGACCCTGTCCGGGGGTGTCCTCGGATGGGGCCACAGTGTCTCCTGACCCCTCCTGTCTCAGCCTCCAGTATTTATGCTGCAGTAGTTTATGTGTCGGGGGGCTAGGGTCAGTTTGTTATATCTGGAGTACTTCTCCTGTCCTATTCGGTGTCCTGTGTGAATTTAAGTGTGCTCTCTCTAATTCTCTCTTTCTCTCTTTCTTTCTCTCTCTCAGAGGACCTGAGCCCTAGGACCATGCCTCAGGACTACCTGACATGATGACTCCTTGCTGTCCCCAGTCCACCTGGCCGTGCTGCTGCTCCAGTTTCAATTGTTCTGCCTTATTATTATTGGACCATGCTGGTCATTTATGAACATTTTAACATCTTGGCCATGTTCTGTTATAATCTCCACCCGGCACAGCCAGAAGAGGACTGGCCACCCCACATAGCCTGGTTCCTCTCTAGGTTTCTTCCTAGGTTTTGGCCTTTCTAGGGAGTTTTTCCTAGCCACCGTGCTTCTACACCTGCATTGCTTGCTGTTTGGGGTTTTAGGCTGGGTTTCTGTACAGCACTTTGAGATATCAGCTGATATACGAAGGGCTATATAAATACATTTGATTTGATTTGATTTGATGACCACCAAGTCACAGAAAAACACAGCCATTTTTCCAGCCAAAGAGAGGAGTTACAAAAAGCAGAAATATAGATAAAATGAATCACTAACATTTGATGATCTTCATCAGATGACACTCATAGGACTTCATGTTACAAAATACATGTATGCTTTGTTCGATAAAGTGCATTTTCATATCCAAAAATCTAATTTTACATTGGCGTGTTATATTCAGTATTTCCAAAGCATGCAGTGATTTTGCAGACAGCCACATCAATTCACAGAAATACTGATAATTAACATTGGTAAAAGACACAACTATTATACATGGAACTTTAGATAAACTTCTCCTTAACCTTTTTGGGATAGGGGGCAGCATTTTCACTTTTGGATGAATAGCGTGCCCAGAGTGAACTGCCTCCTACTCTGTCCCAGATGCTAATATATGCATATTAAATTTGGATAGACAACACTCTGAAGTTTCTAAAACTATTTGAATTATGTCTGTGAGTATAACAGAACTCATATGGCAGGCGAAAACCTGAGAAAAATCCAACCATGAAGTGGGACATCTGAAGTTTGTAGTTTTTCAAAGCTTGGCCAATCGAGTACACATTGAGATATGGATGAGGTTGCACTTCCTAGGGCTTCCACGAGATGTCAACTGTCTTTTGAAACTTGAATGAGGATTCTACTATAAAGGAGGGGCTCATGAGACCTCTGAGTCAGTGGTCTGGCAGAGAGCCTTGGTCTCATGACGCGCGCTCCCGACAGAGTTACCTCGCGTTCCAATGCTTTTTCAGAAGACAAAGGAATTCTCCGGTTGGAACATTATTGATGTTTTATGTTAAAAATATCCTAACGATTGATTCCATACATCGTTTGACATGTTTCTAAAGGACTGTAACGGAACTTTTTGAGTTTGCTCATGCCTCATGAAGATGGATTACTGGGCTGAACACGCTAACAACAATTGGCTATTTGGACATAAATGATGGAACTCTATGGAACAAATCAGTCATTTATTGTCAAACTGGGATTCCTGTAAGTGCCTTCTGATGAAGATCATCAAAGGTAAGTGAATATTTATGGTGTTGTTTCTAACTTTGTTGATTCCAAAATGGCGGCTATTCCTCTGGCTGTTTTGGGTTCTGAGCGCCGTTCTCAGTTTATGCTCTTTCCGTAAAGTTTTTTGAAATCTGACACAGCGGTTGCATTAAGGAGAAATCTATCTTTAATTCTGTGAATAACACTAGTATTTTTTATCAATGTTTATTATTAGTATTTCTGCAAAATCACCAGATGTTTTGGGATCAAAACATTGCTGCACATAAGGCGCCAATGTAAACTGAGATTTTTGGATATAAATATGCACATTATCGAACAGCACATACATGTGTTGTGTAACATGATGTCCTATGAGTGTCAACTGATGAAGATCATCAAAGGTTAGTGATTCATTTTATCTATATTTCTGCTTTTTGTGACTCCTCTCTTTGGCTGGAAAAATGGCTGTGTGTTTTTTCGACTTGGCGGTGATCTAACAATCATATGTTGTGCTTTAGCTGTAAAGCATTTTTGAAATCGGAAATGATGGGTAGATTAACAAGATGTTTATATTTAATTTGCTGTATTGGACTTGTTAATGTGTGAAAGTTACATATTTAAAAAATATATTTTAGAATTTTGCTCGCTGCTTTTTCAGCTAAATGTTGTCGAGGTGTTGCGCCCCTGCGCTAGAAAGGTTAATGCAACCGCTGTGTCAGATTTCAAAAAAACTTTACGGAAAAAGCACACCATGCAATAATCTGAGTATGGCGCTCAGAGACCAAACCAGCCAAAGAAATGTCCACCATGTTGTGTAGTCAACATTAGTCAGAAATAGCATTATAAATATTCACTTACCTTTGATGATCTTCATCAGAATGCACACCCAGGAATCCCAGTTCCACAATAAATGTTTGATTTATTCGATAATGTCCATCATTTATGTCCAAATAGCTACTTTTGTTAGCGCTTTTGTAAACAAATCCAAAGTCACGAAGCACGTTCACTAGGAGCAGACGAAATGTCAAAAAGTTCAGTTACAGTCCGTAGAAACATGTCAAACAATGTATAGAATCAATCTTTAGGATGTTTTTAACATAAATCTTCAATAATGTTCCAACCGGGAGAATTCCTTTGTCTGTAGAAAAGCAATGGAACGCGAGCTACCTCTCACGTGAACGAGCGTCACGAGTTTGTGGCACTCTGCCAGACCACTGACTCAAAGAGCCCTTATGACCCCATCCTTTACAGTAGAAGCCTCAAACAAGTTTCTAAAGACTGTTGACATCTAGTGGAAGCCTTAGGAAGTGCAACATGACCAATATCCCACTGTATCTTCAATAGGTAATGAGTTGAAAAACGACCAACCTCAGATTTCCCACTTCCTGGTTGGATTTTTTCTCAGGTTTTCGCCTGCCATATGAGTTCTGATATACTCACAGACATCATTCAAACAGTTATAGAAACGTCAAAGTGTTTTCTATGAAATTAGACTAATTATATGCATATTGTAGATTTTATGGCTGAGTAGCAGGCAGTTTACTCTGGGCACCTTATTCATCCAAGCTACTCAATACTGCCCCCCAGTCACCAAGAAGTTAATAAACATGTGGAAACCATATCATGCTGCACCTTGGTCCGATAATTCTTACAACAAACGTGACAGTCACAGATGTCTCATGTTTTGAGGGTGCGTGCTATTGGCATGCTAATTGCAGGAATGTCCACCGGAGCTGTTGCCAGAGAATTGAATGTTAATTTCTCTACCATAAGCCATCGTTTTAGAGAATTTGTCAGCACATCCAACTGGTCTCACAACTGCAGAACACGTGTATGGCTTCGTGTGGGCGAGCTGTTTGCTGATGTCAATGTTGTGAACAGAGTGCCCCATGGTGGCGGTGGGGTTATGGTATCGGCAGGTATAAGCTATGGACAATGAACACAATTGCATTTTATCAATGGCAATTTGAATGCACAGAGATACCGTGACGAGATCCTGAGGCCCATTTTCGTGCTATTCATCCGCCGCCATCACCTCATGTTTCAGCATGATAATGCAAGGCCCCATATCGCAAGGATCTCTTCACAATTCCTGGAAACTGAAAATGTCACAGTTCTTCCATGGCCTGCATACTCACCAGACATGTCACCCATTTAGCATGCTCTGGATCGACGTGTACGACAGCGTGTAATAGTTTGCGCTAATATCCAGCAACTTTGCACATAGCCATTGAAGACACCATTCTGTATACATCTGGCCCTTCTTTGGACACTATGTTAACTAACCTCCAAACGAGCTTCAATGCCATACAACACTCATTCCATGGCCTCCAACTGCTCTTAAATGCTAGTAAAACCAAATGCATGCTATTCAACCGATCATTGCCCGCACCCCCCCGCCTGACTAGCATCACTACTCTGGACGGTTCTGACATAGAATATGTGGACAACTACAAATACCTAGGTGTCTGGCTAGACTGTAAACTCTCCTTCCAGACTCATATTAAACATCTCCTATCTATAATGAAATCTAGAATCGGCTTCCTATTTCGCAACAAGGCCTCCTTCACTCACGCCGCCAAACATACCCTCGTAAAACGAACTATCCTACCGATCCTCGTCTTCGGCGATGTCATTTACAAAATAGCTTCCAATACTCTACTCAGCAAACTGGATGCAGTCTATCACAGTGCCATCCGTTTTGTCCTCAAAGCCCCTTATACCACCCACCACTGTGACCTGTATGCTCTAGTCGGCTGCCCCTCGCTACATATTCATCGCCAGACCCACTGGATCCAGGTCATCTATAAGTCTATGCTAGGTAAAGCTACGCCTTATCGCAGCTCACTGGTCACAATAACAACACCCACCCGTAGCACGTGCTCACTGGCCATCCCCAAAGCCAACACCTCCTTGGGCCGCCTTTCCTTCCAGTTCTCTGCTGCCAGTGACTGGAACGAATTGCAAATATTTCTGAAGCTGGAGACTTATATTTCCCTCACTAACTTTAAACATCAGCTATCTGAGCAGCTAACCGATCGCTGCAGCTGTACATAGCCCATCTGTAAATAGCCCACACAATCTACCTACCTCATCCCCATATTGTTTTTATTGACTTTTCTGCTCTTTTGCACACCAGTATTTCTACTTGTACATCATCATCTGCTCATCTATTACTCCATTGTTAATTTGCTAAACCTCCTCACGCCATTTGCACACACTGTATATAGACATTCTTTTTTTCTACTCTGTTATTGACTGTACTCTCGTTTATTCCATGTGTAACTCTGTGTTGTTGTTTGTGTCGCACTGCTTTGCTTTATCATGGCCAGGTCGCAGTTGTAAATGATAACTTGTTCTCAACTAGCCTACCTTATTAAATAAAGGTGAAATAAATCAAATATAAAAAGAGGAGTGGTACAAAATTCCACAGGTCATAATCAACAGCTTGATCAACTATGCGAAAGAGATGTGTTGCACTGCATGAGGCAAATGGTGGTCACACCAGATACTAACTGGTTTTCTGATCCACGTCCTTAGTTTTTTGTTGTTGTTGGTATCTGTGACCAACAGATGCATATCTGTATTCCCAGTCATGTGAAATCTATAGATTAGGGCCTAATGAATTTATTGCAATTGACTGATTTCCTTACATGAACAGTAACTCAGTAAAATCTTTGAAATTGTTGCATGTTGTGTATATTTTTTTGTTCAGTATAGATACAAAGAAAATAGGAAACATGCAATTCAAACCTTAAAAATAATTGTGGACCTCATACACTGTCAATGTTAATCAAGGCAACATGGGATTATTTGAATATAAATTGAATGTTTCAGCATGATTTGCTCTCGTTGTTTCCCCAATAACAAAGACACAGACATTGCCATTCTCTAGGCGTATATTAGTAAATCAACCTTCTTCAATCAGCTGTGAAATAATTCATGAATAAACATGTCAGAATTTGTTTTCAGGTAGGGTTACAATACTTTTATTGTAACTGTTTCACTTGTTGTTCTGACATTTATGGTTGTAAAGCTTTTTGATGCCATTTTCTAGTTCCAAAACTATTGGTACACCTCCACATTAGCTTCCTTAAAATGTTCAGAAGTCATCTAGAAAGGTGATATCTGGTTTTGGACAACTACAGACTCCAACATCTATGGCCACAGGAAACAGAAGTTAGTAGAGCAACTCTCACTGAGTGAGAAAATGCATCACATGTGTCGAGTTCGTGTGTCAAAGATGAAGGAGAAAACTAAAACAGAATCAAGAAAAAGAAGAAAGATAGAAAGACAAGAAGGAATTCTACAACAGTGGGGGGATAAAGAAATTTAAAAAATAGAGAAATGAAAGCATAGAGAACGATAGTGACTCAGGTTTGAGGGGGGGAAAGGAGGGAGAGAGTGATTACGATTCCAGTCACTTCTTCCATCGGTGGCCGTGTGCAGTGATCCTAGATTTCTTGAGCAGCTAAGCTAGGCCGTCCCAAGAGACTCCTGGGAAGCCATAGGTCAACCAGCCCTTTCCTGAAGCTCCATATGTTAAAGGAATTCTGCAATGCATTGTGGGATACGACACCACCAACCCCCAGAACTTGGTTTCTAAATGACTAACACATATGTCCTTAAACCTTCCCTGCCATTTCTGCCGGGGAGAACTTTCTACCATCAGGACTTAATGTTTTTAGAGTGATATGAAGGGGACGTCCACTACAAAAGATATACTATGGTTTAGGCATAATCACAGAAGGTGGTACAACTTTCCATAATAATATTAGGTTCTTGTGAGGTTGAAGTTTGTAGTACCTGTATCATGGATACAGCTAGAGGTTGTCAGTATGTTGTTGTTCCTACAATTCCTACACAATGGGATGTAATTTACAAAATAAACTCCAACACTCAACTCAGCAAATTGGATGCAGTCTATCACAGTGCCATCTGTTTTGTCACCAAAGCCCCATATACTACCCACCACTGCGGACTGTACACTCTCGTTGGCTGGCCCTCGCCAAACCCACTGGCTCCAGGTCATCTACAAGTCTTTGCTAGGTAAAGCCCAGCCTTATCTCAGTTCACTGGTCACCATAGCAGCACCCAGCCACAGCACGCGCTCCAGCAGGTATATTTCACTGGTCACTCCCAAAGCCAATTCCTCCTTTGGCCGCCTTTCCTTACAGTTCTCTGCTGCCAATAACTGGAACAAACTGCAAAAATCACTGAAGCTGGAGGCTCATATCTCCCACACTAACTTCAAGCACCAGCTGTCAGAGCAGCTCACAGATCATTGCACCTGTACATAGACCATCTGTAAATAGCCCATCCAACTACCTCATCCCCATACTGTATTTATTTATTTATTTTGCTCCTTTGCATCCCAGTATCTCTACTTCACATTCATCTTCTGCACATCTATCACTCCAGTGTTTAATTGCTATATCGTAATCACCTCGCCACTATGGCCTATTTTATTACCTTACCTTATATCTTACTCAATTGCACACACTGTATATATACTTTTTTTTTACTGTATTATTGACTGTATGTTTGTTTATTCCATGTGTAACTCTGTGTTGTTGTTCGTGTTGAACTGCTTTGCTTTATCTTGGCCAGGTCGCAGTTGTAAATGAGAACTTGTTCTCAACTAGCCTACCTGGTTAAATAAAGGTGAAATAAAAAATACATCAAAAACCTTATTGACCCACTTCTTCCTTTACCAACACCTGTTATATCAACTATACTTGCTGTGCTTCTTCATCTCGTTTCAATATTACATGTCACAGGACTTTGAGTCCGTAAATCACAAGGTTCAAAAAGTGCTTTACAACAAGAGCAAGGATGCAGATTGTACTGCAGCAGAAGTAAAGGTCAGAGACTCTGTTAAGCCGGACACTGGTCTGTGGAGAGACCAGGTCCCATGTGGCTCAGTTGGAGGAGCATGGTGCTTGCAATGCCAGGGTTGTGGTTTCCCACGGGGAAACAATATAAAAAAATATAAACATTTATGCACTCACTACTTACTGTAAGTTGCTCTGGATAAGAGTGTCTTCTAAATGATTGAAATGGAAATGGAAGATACTTCCCCATAGTAAGCCTTGTGTATCTCTACTTGTCCTCCTGTTTTCAGAGAAACTCTTGTTAGGAAGGCTAATGAAATGTTATTACTAATCATACCCACCCGTTACAGGGCCTAACTATCTGCACGGTTCTGCCGGAAATTGAGTAAAGATAGAATTAACAGCAGTCCCTGAAATATTTAATGAAAAGCAATCAAATTACGGCTCATTATAGATACAACCGTATTAATTTTCATCAGCATTTACGTGAAATGTATTTTCTCAAATTCTGCCATTCTTAGTTCAAACAGAACAATCATTTAAATGTAGTGCATTGTTTGAACCCAAACAAAATATGCAACAGACTGAATGTCATCCATCAATCTATAGTGTTGAGATGCTAGTGGTTTACTACTTGGTGTGGGGCCGGGTGAGGGGGGAGTGGGAGCTAGATTAGTGCCTGTCGGGGTTGACGTCTGTCAGCCAGCTTGTGGGAAGTTGGCCAAAAGGGAAACAAAACTGAGCTGGAGGGAGGGAGGGAGGAAATGCCGGAGGAAGCCCATGTGGTCCGGGACACGGCGCAGGACATACCAACAAAGAGAGTCAACACAACATATTAACATGGAATGTATTTTGTATCAAAGCAGTGAAAACATGTTTTTGATGCAGACATAATACAGGAGGTGGGTGGTTAAAGGTGAACATTGGGGATGGGCGCAGTGGGACTATTAGGGATGGACAAACTGAGGGTCCAGGCAGGAGGTCCTAAACCACACCACAGATGGTGCCAGGCAGCTGCTGTAGGACTTCACTTCACGGACAAACACACACAGAGGAACATTCTTTAAACTTACTTCCCACACACCCACATGCCGCCATGCAATAAGTACAGGAAGGCCAGTGGTGGTTGGTGACGTTTAATATGGAGGATGATTATTTTTTTTAATGAGCATGGCCTTATTTCTGTTACAGCATATTGGATGACTTTCATTCATATTCCATTCACCCAGCTCAATGTAAGATCAACAGGTTTAGGCTACCACATGATACTCACATTTTCCTGACACATCATGAGGTTGCTACAACCTAGCCAATGAATGAACGTTTACAACGTAGGTGCACAGGACAATAGAAAAATTGGAGTAATCAGACAGTGACACATTACACACTCTTGCCTGCATCTAGCTGATCTAGGGTGTAAGCATCAGTCCAACAGTTGAAAGTGAGAGTTTGTATTGGATAAATTCAAGTATGTTTATTCCTGTTGCGTTCCGTTTCATTCTGTTTAAGAAACATTTTTCAACAGAATTGGCGGAATGAATACACCCCTTATCACAAATAATGGCTCCGGAGGGATTTGGCTGTCATTTTATGGGCTCCTAACCAACTGTGCTATTTTGTTTTGTTTTTCGCATTGTTTGTAACAAATTCTGTAATAATGTTGCTGCTACTGTATCTTATGACCGAAAAGATCTTCTGGACATCAGAACGGCGATTACTCACCTCGAACTGGACAAAGATTTTTTCTTTAATGAGTCCGACGCGAAGGATACTGCTTTGTCATGACAAGGCCCAAATCCCCTTCATACACACAAAGACAAGACAGAGAAAAAGGGGGATGAGGGTGGGGTGCCTTGTAAGAATTTGCCGACAAGTAGGTAAAACACCACTACCATCTGTATTATTGGCCAACGTGCAATCATTAGAAAACAAACTGGACGATCTACGTGTCACACCCTGACCTTAGTTATCTTTGTTTTCTTTATTATTTTGGTTAGGTCAGGGTATGACAAGGGTGGTATGTGTGTTTTCGTCTTGTCTATGTTTTTTTGTATATATATGGGGTTTTGGTATGTCAAGGTATATGTAGGTCTATGGTGGCCTGAATTGGTTCCCAATCAGAGACAGCTGTTTATCGTTGTCTCTGATTGGGGAGCCTATTTAGGTTGCCATTTTCCATTTTGGTTGTGTGGGTTATTGTCTATGTGTAGTTGCATTTCAGCACTCGTTCTGTTCGTTTTGTTTGTTTAGTGTTCTTTCTTTCATTAAAGAAGAATGTATTCATATCACGCTGTGCCTTGGTCTCCTCTATACGACGAACGTGACGTAATAACCCACCAATCCAGGAACAAGCAGCGTATGAATGAGGAGCGGACATCGTGGGCCCGGGAGAAAGATGAGTGGAGGACATCCTGGACCTGGGAGGAGGTAATGGCAGGGGACAAGACCCTGCCATGGAAGCAGGTGGAGATAGCACAGGAGGAAAGGCGATGGTACGAGGAGTCAAGGCAACCACAGAAACCCCAATAAAAAAAATTGGGGGGTGGCACATGGAGCAGTCGGCAGAGCCGAGGAGTAAACCAGAGCCAGTCTGGGAGAAGAAGGAGGATTCGGAGGAGAGAGAAATGGGGGAGTTGTTGAGTTGGTGGAAGACGCACAGATTTGGAATAAAAGAACGTGTTGTCAGTTTGGTGCCACCTGAGTCAGCTCTCCGTACTCGTCCTGAAACGTGTGTTAAAGTTCTGGGAACAATTGATGCCGGCTATACACACCAGGTCTCCAGTGTACCTTCAAGACCCAGTGCATCCTGTGCCAACTCCTCGCACTCTCCCTCAAGTGCGCTTTCCCAGTCAGGTGTGTCCTGTTCCTGCTCCTCGCACTCGCCCTGAGGTGCGTGTCCCCAGCCCGGTACCACCAGTTCCGGAACCACGCATCAGGCCTCCAGTGCGCCTCCAGAGTTCAGTACGTCCTGTGTCTCCTCCCTGCACTCACCCTGAGGTGCGTGTCACCAGCCTGGTACCACCAGTACCGGCACCACGCATCAGGCCTCCAGTGCGCCTCTAGGGTCCAGTACGCCCTGTTCCTCCTCCCCGCACTCGCCCTGAGGTGCATGTCACCAGCCCAGTACCACCAGTGCCGGCACCACGCACCAGGCCTACAGTGCGCCTCGGCAGTCCAGTGCGCCCTGTTCCTGCTCCTCGCACTCGCCCTGAGGTGCGTGTCCCCAGCCCGGTACCACCAGTGCCGGCGCACCATGCACAAGGCCTACAGTGCGCCTCGGCAGTCCAGAGCGTCCGGCGACAGTACCCAGTCCAGAGCTTCCAGTGACAGTCCACAGTCCGAAACCTCCAACGACGGTCCCCAGCCCGGGGTCTGCAGGGACAGTCCCCAGCCCGGGGTCTCCAGCGATGGTCCCCAGTCCGGGGTCTCCAGCAACGGTCCCCAGTCCAGAACATCCGGCGATGATCCACACAGCGAGGGTCCCCAGACCGGGGCCTACGGCGAGGATCTAGAACGTCCGACGATGATCCACGGGTCAGTGCTACAAGAGCGGACTCAGGGTAAAGAAAGGGGGCGGTGTCCAGAACCAGAGCCGCCACCGAGGTTAGATGCCCACCCAGACCCTCCCATATAGGTTTAGGTTTGCGGCCGGGAGTCCACACCTTTGGGGGGGGGGGGGTACTGTCACGCCCTGACCTTAGTTATCTTTGTCTTCTTTATTATTTTGGTTAGGTCAGGGTATGACGAGGGTGGTATGTGTGTTTTCGTCTTGTCTACAGTTTTTTGTATATCTATGGGGTTTTGGTATGTCAAGGTATATGTAGGTCTATGGTGTTCTGAATTGGTTCCCAATCAGAGACAGCTGTTTATCGTTGTCTCTGATTGGGGAGCCTATTTAGGTTGCCATTTTCCATTTTGGTTGTGTGGGTTATTGTCTATGTGTAGTTGCATGTCAGCACTCGTTCTATATAGCATCACATTCGTTTTGTTGTTTTGTTAGTTTGTTTAGTGTTCTATCTTTCATTAAAGAAGAATGTATTCATATCACGCTGTGCCTTGGTCTCCTCTATACGACGAATGTGACACTACAATTAAGACTATCCTACCAACAGGACATTAAAAACTGTAAAGTATTATGGTTCACCGAAATGTGGCTAAATGACGACACGGATAATATAGAGCTGGCTGGATTCTCCGTGCATCGGCAGGACAGAGCGGCTACGTCTGGTAAGATGAGGGGCGGGGGTGTGTGTCTATTTTTCAATAACTGCTGTAGCGCAATGTCTAATATTAAAGAAATCTCGAGGTATTTCTCGCCTGAGGTAGAATAGCTCATGATAAGCTGTAGATCACACTATCTACCAAAAGAGTTATCATCTATATTATTTGGCCGTATATTTACCACCACAAAGCGATGATGGCACTAAGATCGCACTCAACAAGCTGTATAAGACCATAAGCAAACAAGAAAATGCTCATCCAGAAGCAGCGCTCCTAGTGGCTGGGGACTTCAATGCAGGGAAACTTAAATCCATTTAACATAACTTCTACAAGCATGTCACATGTGCAATCAAAGGAAAAAAAACTCTAGACCACCTTTACTCCACACACAGAGACGCAAACAAGGCTCTCCCTCACTCTCCATTTGGCAAATCTGACCATAATTCTATCCTCCTGATTCCTGCTTACAAGAAAAAACTAAGCAGGAAGTACCAGTGACTCGCTCAATATGGAAGTGGTCAGATGATGCGAATGCTACGCTACAGGACTGTTTTGTTAGCACAGACTCGAATATGATCCGGGATTCATCAAATGGCATTGAGGAGTATACCACCTCATAAACCGACTTCATCAATAAGTGCATCAACAACGTCGTCCCCACAGTGATCGTACATACATATCCCAACCAGACGCCATGGATTACAGGCAACATCCACACCGAGTTAAAGGCTAGAGCTGCTGCTTTCAATGAGCGGGACACTAATCCGGACGCCTATACAATTGAAGTCGGAAGTTTACATACACCTTAGCCAAATACCTTTAAACTCAGTTTTCACAATTCCTGACATTTAATCCTATAAAAAATTCCCTGTCTTAGGTCAGTTAGGATCACCACTTTATTTTAAGAATGTGAAATGTCAGAATAATAGTAGAGATAATGATTCATTTCAGCTTTTATTTCTTTCATCACATTCACAGTGGGTCAGAAGTTTACATACTCTCAATTCGTATTTGGTAGGATTGCCTTTGTTTAACGTTGGTCAAAAGTTTTGGGTAGCCTTCCACAAGTTTCCCACAATAAGTCTGGTGAATTTTGGCCCATTCCTCCTTACAGAGCTGGTGTAATAAGTCAGGTTTGTAGGCCTCCTTGCTCGCACACGCTTTTTCAGTTCTGCCCACAAATTGTCTATGGGATTGAGGTCAGGGCTTTGTGATGGCCACTCCAAACCTTGACTTTGTTGTCCTTAAGCCATTTTGCCACAACTTTGGAAGTATGCTTGGGGTCATTGTCCACTTGGAAGACCCATTTTTGACCAAGCTTTAACTTCCTTACTGATGTCTTGAGATGTTGCTTCAATATATCCGCATAATTTTCCTCTCTTATGATGCCATCTATTTTGTGAAGTGCACCAGTCCCTCCTGCAACAAAGCACCCCCACAACAGGATGTTGCCAACCCCGTGCTTCACGTTTGGGATGGTTTTTCTTCGACTTGCAAGCCTCCCCCTTTTCCCTCCAAACATAATGATGGTCATTATGGCCAAACCGTACTATTTTTGTTTCATCAGACCAGAGGACATTTCTCCAAAAAGTACGATCTTTGTCCCCATGTGCAGTTGCAAACCGTAGTCTGGCTTTTTTTTTATGGCGGTTTTGGAGCAGTGGCTTCTTCTTTGCTGAGTGGCCTTTCAGGTATGTCGATATAGGACTCTTTGTACTGTGGATATAGATACTTTTGTACCTGTCTACCTCCTCCAGTATCTTCACAAGGTCCTTTGCTGTTGTTCTGGGATTGATTTGCACTTTTTGCACCAAAGTACGTTCATCTCTAGGAGACAGAATGTGTCTCCTGCCTGAGCGGTATGACGGCTGCATGGTCCCATGGTGTTTATCTTCAGGTACCTTCAGGCGTTTGGAAATTGCTCCCAAGGATGAACCAGACTTGTGAAGGTCTACAATTGATTTTCTGAGGTCTTGGCTGATTTCTTTTGATTTTCCCATGATGTCAAGCAAAGAGGCACTGAGTTTGAAGGTAGGTCTTGAAATACATCCACAGGTACACCTCAAATTGACTATTGCCTATCAGAAGCTTCTAAAGCCATGACATCATTTTTTTTTAAATGTCAAGCTGTTTAAAGGCACAGTCAACTTGGTGTATGTAAACTTCTGTGACCCAATGGAATTGTGATACAGTGAATTATAAGTGAAATAATTTGTCTGTAAACAATTGTTGGAAAAATTACTTGTGTCATGCACAATGTAGATGTCCTAACCAACTTGCCAAAACCATAGTTTGTTTTAACAAGAAATGTGTGGAGTGGTTGTAAAAACTAGTTTTAATGACTCCAACCTAAGTGTATGTAAACTTCAGACTTCAAGTCAAGCTATGTCCTCAGATGAACCAGATTGAATCCTACTACACCGGCTCTGACGCTCGTTGAATGTGGCAGGGCTTGAAAACTATTACGGACTACAAAGGGAAACCCATCCGCAAGCTACCCAGTGACGTGAGCCTACCAGTCGAGCTAAATGCCTTCTACGTTCGCTTTGAGGCAAGCAATACTGAAGCATGCATGAGAGCACAAGCTATTCCCGGACGACTGTGTGATCAAGCTCTCCGTGGCCGATGTGAGCAAGACCTTTTAACAGGTCAACATTCACAAAGCCACGGGGTCAGACGGATTAACAGGATGTGATTTCAGAGTATGCGTGGACCAACTGGCAAGTGTCTTCATTGACATTTTCAACCTCTTCCTGACGAGTTTGTAATACCTACATGTTTCAAACATACCACCATAGTCCCTGTGCCCAAGATAGCGAAGGTAATCTGCCTAAATACCGCCCCATAGCACTCACGTCGGTAGCCATGAAGTGATTTGATAGGCTGGTCATGGCTCACATCAACACCATCATGCCAGAAAACCTAGATCCATTCCAATTTGCAATCTGCCCCAACAGATCCTCAAATGATGCAATCTCAATCACACTCTACACTGCCCTTTCCCACCAGGACAAAAGGAACACCTACTGTATGTGAGAATGCTTTTCATTGACTACAGCTTAGAGTTCAACACCATAGTACCCACAAAGCTCATCACTAAGCTAGGGACCCTGGGACTAAACACCTCCATCTGCAACTTTATCCTGGACTTCCTGATGTGCCACCCCCAGGTGGTAAGGGTAGGCACAAACACATCTGTCACGCTGATCCTCAATACTGAGGCCCCTTAGGGGTGCGTGCTTAGTCCCCCTCCTGTACTCCATGTTCACCAACGACTGCATGGCCAGAGCACAACTCAAATACCATCATTAAGATTGTTGACGACACAACAGTAGGCCTGATCACCGACAATGATGAGACAGCCTATAGGGAGACGTCAGAGACCTGGACAATAACCTCTCCCTCAGTGTGAGCAAGACAAAGGATCTGGTCATGGACTACAGGAAAAGGAGGGCTGAACAGGCCCGCCTTAACATCGACAGGGCTGAAGTGGAACGGTGGTCGAAAGTTTCAAGTTCCTTGATTTTCACAACACCAACAAACTATCATGGTCCAAAGACACCAAGAAAGTTGTGAAGAGTGCACAACAACGCCTTTCCCTCTCAAGAGACTGAAATAATTTGGCATGGGTAGCCAGATCCTCAAAAAGTTATACAGCTGCACCATTGAGAGCATGCTGACCGGTTGCATCACTGCCTGGTATGGCAACTGCTTGGCATCTGACCATAAGACACTACAGAGGGTAGTGCTTACGGTCCAGTACATCACTGGGGGCAAGCTTCCTGACATCCAGGACCTACAGTGGGGCAAAAAGGTATTTAGTCAGCCACCAATTGTGCACGTTCTCCCACTTAAAAAGATGAGAGAGGCCTGTAATTTTCATCATAGGTACACTTCAACTATGACAGACAAAATGCGAGAAAAAAAAATCCAGAAAATCACATTGTAGGATTTTTTATGAATTTATTTGCAAATTATGGTGGATCCACTGATGGTACTTACAGATACATTAAAAAAAATATTTTTATTTTTTATTTTGTGGGCTAAAGAGATGAGGTAGTCATTCAAAAGTAATGTTAAACACTATAGTTGCAGAGTCCATGCAACTTATTATGTAACTTGTTTACCACATTTTTACTCCTGAATTTATTTAAGCTTGCCATAACAAAGAGGTTGAATACTTTTCGACTCAAGACATTTCAGCTTTTCAAAACATAATTCAACTCTGACATTATGGGGTATTGTGTGTAGGCCAGTGACACAATATCGAAATGTAATCCATTTTCAATTCAGACTGTAACATAACTAAATGTGGAAAAGGTTAAGGGGTGTGAATACTTTCTGAAGACACTGTAGCCTATCAGAGTGATGTACGCACTGTTCGCTGTGTGCCAGTTTTCGTAAACAATACATTTTGCCCACATCTGGTCCACACACATACCAACACAAACTGTGCCTGTCACTAACAACTACAAATCCATAGATTATCTGAAGCACAATGGCATAGACATGTACACATATGAGTGCTCACACAGACACTGCACTCACACACTTGCATGTTCACATACAAACGTCCTCCATACAGAAAAAGACACACAGACATAATCTCACAGCCCTAATCTCAGTTTTCTTCTCCTACTTTTCAAAATAGTAATACGTAAGTGCACCCATTCTCACACCCACACAGATTCCTAGGAGGAAACTCCATCTCCTCCTTTCAACTGCAATAAAATCCAGAGCCAAGGGAGATGAAAGCTTGCAGCTCTGGTCAACGTGGAATCCCCTAGGGAATTATTGGTTTATAAGCACTTGTATAATTTCAATTTGAGGGAAAGTCCTGATACAGCACCTTCAAAATCCAACAGCAATATGTATATAAACAATACCATTGGATCAAGTAAATTGCCATTTGCTGAAAGAGAAAAGATATCACTTAGGGTAAACAATGACAATAAATTAAGATAAATTCCAGCGGTGCTATTATCTGAGGATAGCACCTCCGTAAACAAAGAGAGAAACCATATTTCAACCCTGCAGGTGCGACACAAAACGCAGAAATAAAAATATAATTCATGCCTTACCTTTGATGAGCTTCTTTTGTTGGCACTCCAATATGTCCCATAAACATCACAAATGGTCCTTTTGTTCGATTAATTCCGTCATTATATATCCAAAATGTCCATATATTTGGCGCGTTTGATCCAGAAAAACACCGGTTCCAACTCGCGCAACGTGACTACCAAATATCTCAAAAGTTACCTGTAAACTTTGCCAAAACATTTCAAACTACTTTTGTTATACAACTTTAGATATTTTTTAGTGTAAATAATCGATCAAATTGAAGACGGGATTATCTGTGTTCAATACAAGTGCAAAACAAACTGTAGCTAGCTTTCTGGTCACGCGCCTCTATCTAACAGTACACTTCAAGTGACCCTCGTTCAAGATGGCCGTACTTCTTCATTACACAAAGGAATAACCTCAACTAATTTCTAAAGACTGTTGACATCCAGTGGAAGCGATAGGAACTGCAAGAAGGTCCCTTAGAAATCTGGATTCCCAATGAAAGACCATTGAAAAGAGAGTGACCTCCCCAAAAAAATCTGAATGGCTTGTCCTCGGGGTTTCACCTGCTAAATAAGTTCTGTTATACTCACAGACATGATTCAAACAGTTTAGAAACTTCAGAGTGTTTTCTGTCCAAATATACTAATAATATGCATATCTTATCTTCTGGGGATGAGTATCAGGCAGTTGAATTTGGGCATGCATTTAATCCGGACTTGAAAATACTGCCCCCTGTCACCAAGAAGTTAAAACCTGGAATTACTGAAGAAATTGAGCTTTCTCCAAAGAAACATGACCAACACAGTTATTTAAAATTCCGCAAGCCCCACCCCACTTGGTTACTGTTGCAACCACAGATAACTTTCTCATGGGAAGTCCAATTCCCCCTTCTAACCACTGGCGAAATCACTTCACAGTGATTTCAAACTTTTTAATACACAAATTTAAACACAGACTACCCCTTGCGAATCAGGAGACTTTCTGTTGTACTGTGGTGGACTGTCATTACAATTGGTTCATGGGAACCTGGTAAAATTAAGGTTGTAGTGTGGCTAGCTCTGAATGCACTGTCAGCATGCAGCCAAAGTTACTCACCACTTTTGGAGCTAACTAGTGCTCTCAAATTGTATCCTGATGTCGACAGCAGATGAAAGTTGTATTCATGCCTCCCTAGTGGCTCAGCGGTCTAAGGGACTGCATTGCAGTGCTTGAGGCGTCACTACAAACCTGGGTTTGATCCCAGGCTGTGTCACAACTGCCATGACCAGGAGTCCCATAGGGTGGTGTACAATTGGCCCAGCGTCGTCTGCGATGGCTGGGGGGGCTTTACTTGGCTCATCAATGCTCTAGCGACTCCTTGTTGCGGGCTGGGCAGCCTGCTGGCTGACTTCGGTCATCAGTTGAACTGCATTTCCTCCGATACGTTGGTCGGGCGGGTGTAAAGGAGTGCTGTTTGGCGGGCCATGTTTTGGAGGGCGCATGACTTGACCTTTGCCTCTCCCAAGCCTGGAGAGGCGAAGAAAAAAACAGAAAATAAATCAATAATTAATACGTTGTATTCATAACATGGCTAACTTAGCTAGCTAACAAACATTTAGAAAAAAACAAGTTATATTGACGAGCTAGCTAGCGTTAGCAATGTCGGGTGGTCAATAAGACTGAGAGCAAGCTACCCAGCTGAGCTATCAAACAATGTATCAAAAGTATAATTTTGATTCTAAAAATACTCTCATCAACAGACTCTGTATTTCAAGAATCACTGAAGCAAGTACTACTGGTTCACTGTTCAATTATTTTGCAGTTTAAACAATTCGTTTTTGGATGAAAACGGTCTGTTTTTGTAATGCCCTCAATGGTTTTCATGTGTTTCAAAATTGTGTTTCAAGTTGCCCAAAATTCTGGGGCGGGGCTTAGCGAAGGGTCCTTTTAAAAGACACTAACTCTTCTGTCAAGCCGTCACCACTAATGAACAGTTATGTGACACAGTTGCACAAGAGAAGGTGGACGTGCTCATTTAGGATTTTGCTAACATGATTATGTAACAGAGCAACAAAGATGTCACAAGTGACACTACAGTGAGACTCTACACGCTGCAATGTCCTTCACATGTTTGCTGGTTAGCATGGCAGTTACGTGGTCTATTACGTACTTATATAACAGAATCAGTGCCTAACTGCCTGACCCTCTTGGTTGCACTACGTGATCATTTTACAGCCAAAACGGTGAAGTTTGTGTGCCAGGGCTAGGCTGGGGCTTGGGCTGTCTGGCTCTTGGTATTGTACCTCTGCCTGTGCTTTACCAATTTACATGCACTGGCAGGCATTTGAGTACCACAGAGTAACAGAAAGCACAAAGCTCACGTCTGTGGTCTGCCAGGGACCACTGCCAGCGGGAGAAAATAACAGAAGAGGCCTCTCCCATCCTGGAGCTGAGGAAAAAGAGGGGATCTCTCAGGTGTACAGGCGGAATTCAGACTCCCTTCTCTGGGCTCAATCCTCTCAGATACAAGGGGCTGGGGTGGTTGATAGGTTTGTGTTGTTTTCTGTAACAGAGCAACAGCAAGTTCAGGTTGGAAGGGCAAAAAGTTGTGGAATGTTTTTCAGCAAAGCTATGAGAGTGTTATAGGTAGCTCATATACTGTATGTGTGTATGGAGGGGTTTAGCATTACCACCTCTACCCCACTTTCTTCTCAGTTTCCCCCCACGTCTACCCAGAGCTGACACGTTTCACGGCTGCCATAAACAGGAGACACTGCCCTCAATTTCCTATGAAAGAGGCCTAAACAAGGTACAGGCAATAAAGGATACTTTCTCCCCCCATCCCCACCGCCACCCACCCCACCCCCACCCAACCACCTTCTTTCGGCTAGGAAAATGTTATTATTATTATTAGGAGAGTCCAGCTCTTTTATATTTCTTGAAAATATTTATGTAGAAGGAAAAGAGATGGAGAGAAGGTGACAGAACATGTCTAAAGTGGTCTAGTGGCCAGAGACTTCCAGAGACTTCCAGAGACTTCCAGATAGTTGGGGTTTTCATTTATGAGGCGTCCAGGGAGAGATTTACTGGCTACCTTTACTTATTTATTTATCTTATTTCTTTTCGCTTGTGTGTTTTTCCCTCTATGTGTTACCAGTGTATGTGAATGTTGTCAGCGCCTTTTGACTCCTTTAAAAAAGACCTAAACCAAAAACAGGGGTTAAATACAGTCGTGCTGATGCGTGAGCCGGGTGGTTATTCGTCAATACAGCAGGCCTTGTCTTGTCTGTCTCTGTATCAGGGGTTGGAACTGAAAACCAGAAAATATCACATTTTTCAAGGAACAGAAATGGAACCTGGAACAAAAGTGAAAACCGTTATGTTAAAAGCATGGGAACCGGTTAGTAACGTTCTTTTATGATCCAAACACTTTTTTAGAGGCCCACAACAAAACGCAACAAGGTTTTGTGCAAAGCCCTGACTCTGTCACTCAGAAACATATTCCAGTGTCTGCCTGCAAGCTGAAAATCTTTGCCTGTGTGTGTGTGTGTGTGTATTTAGGCTACCTGCCCCTCCCCCTCTGAAGCATAAACTGTACTGAGGTTACTAACTTGATTCAGAAGATAGGAAGAGAGGGAGAGAGATTATTTATTATTATTATTTATTACTTCTCCAACCTATCTCCTGATTCTGCCTCCTCAACCCTCCTCTCCTCCCTTTCTGCATCCCTTGATTCTCTATGTCCCCTATCCTCCAGGCCGGCTCGGTCCTCCCCTCCTGCTCCGTGGCTCGACGACTCATTGCGAGCTCACAGAACAGGGCTCCGGGCAGCCGAGCGGAAATGAGGGAAAACTCGCCTCCCTGCGGACCTGGCATCCTTTCACTCCCTCCTCTCTACATTTTCCTCTTCTGTCTCTGCTGCTAAAGCCACTTTCTACCACTCTAAATTCCAAGCATCTGCCTCTAACCCTAGGAAGCTCTTTGCCACCTTCTCCTCCCTCCTGAATCCTCCCCCCCCTCCTCCCTCTCTGCAGATGACTTCGTCAACCATTTTGAAAAAGAAGGTCGACGACATCCGATCCTCGTTTGCTAAGTCAAACGACACCGCTGGTTCTGCTCACACTGCCCTACCCTGTGCTCTGACCTCTTTCTCCCTCTCTCTCCAGATGAAATCTCGCGTCTTGTGACGGCCGGCCGCCCAACAACCTGCCCGCTTGACCCTATTCCCTCCTCTCTTCTCCAGACCATTTCCGGAGACCTTCTCCCTTACCTCACCTCGCTCATCAACTCATCCCTGACCGCTGGCTACGTCCCTTCTGTCTTCAAGAGAGCGAGATTTGCACCCCTTCTGAAAAAACCTACACTCGATCCCTCCGATGTCAACAACTACAGACCAGTATCCCTTCTTTCTTTTCTCTCCAAAACTCTTGAACGTGCCGTCCTTGGCCAGCTCTCCCGCTATCTCTCTCAGAATGACCTTCTTGATCCAAATCAGTCAGGTTTCAAGACTAGTCATTCAACTGAGACTGCTCTTCTCTGTATCACGGAGGCCCTCCGCACTGCTAAAGCTAACTCTCTCTCCTCTGCTCTCATCCTTCTAGACCTATCGGCTGCCTTCGATACTGTGAACCATCAGATCCTCCTCTCCACCCTCTCCGAGTTGGGCATCTCCGGCGCGGCCCACGCTTGGATTGCATCCTACCTGACAGGTCGCTCCTACCAGGTGGCGTGGCGAGAATCTGTCTCCTCACCACGCGCTCTCACCACTGGCGTCCCCAGGGCTCTGTTCTAGGCCCTCTCCTATTCTCGCTATACACCAAGTCACTTGGCTCTGTCATAACCTCACATGGTCTCTCCTATCATTGCTATGCAGACGACACACAATTAATCTTCTCCTTTCCCCCTTCTGATGACCAGGTGGCGAATCGCATCTCTGCATGTCTGGCAGACATATCAGTGTGGATGACGGATCACCACCTCAAGCTGAACCTCGGCAAGACGGAGCTGCTCTTCCTCCCGGGAAGGACTGCCCATTCCATGATCTCGCCATCACGGTTGACAACTCCATTGTGTCCTCCTCCCAGAGCGCTAAGAACCTTGGCGTGATCCTGGACAACACCCTGTCGTTCTCAACTAACATCAAGGCGGTGGCCCGTTCTTGTAGGTTCATGCTCTACAACATCCGCAGAGTACGACCCTGCCTCACACAGGAAGCAGCGCAGGTCCTAATCCAGGCACTTGTCATCTCCCGTCTGGATTACTGCAACTCGCTGTTGGCTGGGCTCCCTGCCTGTGCCATTAAACCCCTACAACTCATCCAGAACGCCGCTGCCCGTCTGGTGTTCAACCTTCCCAAGTTCTCTCACGTCACCCCGCTCCTCCGCTCTCTCCACTGGCTTCCAGTTGAAGCTCGCATCCGCTACAAGACCATGGTGCTTGCCTACGGAGCTGTGAGGGGAACGGCACCTCAGTACCTCCAGGCTCTGATCAGGCCCTACACCCAAACAAGGGCACTGCGTTCATCCACCTCTGGCCTGCTCGCCTCCCTACCACTGAGGAAGTACAGTTCCCGCGCAGCCCAGTCAAAACTGTTCGCTGCTCTGGCCCCCCAATGGTGGAACAAACTCCCTCACGACGCCAGGACAGCGGAGTCAATCACCACCTTCCGGAGACACCTGAAACCCCACCTCTTTCAGGAATACCTAGGATAGGAGAAAGTAATCCTTCTCACCCCCTTAAAAGATTTAGATGCACTATTGTAAAGTGGCTGTTCCACTGGATGTCTTAAGGTGAACGCACCAATTTGTAAGTCGCTCTGGATAAGAGCGTCTGCTAAATGACTTAAATGTAATGTAAATGTATTAGCTAGAGA